>NW_010258445.1:16871-36760 GCF_000690775.1 Eurypyga helias
GGGGCTGCCCCTTCCAGACCCTCCACCCACACAGCCTGTTAGACCTGATGTTACCTATGTTGCATATGCATTTTCCAAGCATTTCTTAGCTACCTCAATTAATGTTGGAGTGCCCAGCTCTTAGCAGCCTCCCAGATCTCTCATTTATCTTTATGCCAAGGTTACATCTGTAACTTTTATTATATATAGGCACATAAAAATCCAATGTATTATTTTGCTTATTTTGTAACTGAACACAGTTCTAGAAAAAAGCAGCTCTTCTGCCATGCCTTGCCATGCCTTGTTTGCCTTGTCTTGCCTTGACTTGCTGTGCCTTGCCTTGCTGTTCCGTTCCGTGCCTTGACTTGCTGTGCCTTGCTGTGCCTCACTTTGCCGTTCCATGCCTTGCCTTGCCATGCCTTGCTGTGTCTTGCCATGCCTTGCCTTGTCTTGCCATGCCTTGCTGTGCCTTGCCTCACCTTGCCTCGCCTTGCCCTGACGTGCTTTGCTGTGCCGCGCCTTGCCGTGCCTTGCCTTGCCTTGTCGTGCCTTGCTGTGCCTTGCCTTGCCTTGTCGTGCCTTGCCGTGCCTTGCCTTGCCGTGCCATGCCTTGCTGTGCCGTGACTTGTCGTGCTGTGACTTCCTGTGCCTTGCCTTGCCTTGTCTTGCCTTGCCGTACCGTGCCTTGCCGTGTCGTGCCTTGCTGTGCCTTGCCTTGCCTCGTCTTGCCTTGCCTTGTCTTACCTTGCCATGCCACGCCTTGCCGTACCGTGCCTTGCCGTGTCGTGCCTTGCTGTGCCTTGCCTTGCCTCGTCTTGCCTTGCCTTGTCTTACCTTGCCATGCCACGCCTTGCCGTACCGTGCCTTGCCGTGTCGTGACTTGCTGTGCCTTGCCTTTCTGTACCTTTCATTGCTGTGTCTTTCTGTGCCTTGCCTTGCCTTGCCGTGCCTCGCTGTGCCTCACCTTGCCTTGTCTTGCCGTGCCATATCGTGCCTTGCCCTGCTGCACCTTGCCGTGCCATGACTTGCCGTGCCGTGACTTGCCGTGCTGTGACTTGCCGTGCCGTGACTTACCTTTCTGAGCCTTCCATTGCTGTGCCTTGCCTCATCTTGCTTCTCCTTGCTGTGATTTGCTGTGCTGTGCCTCACGTTGCTGTGCCTTGCCTCGCCTTGTTGTGCCTTGCCGTGCCTTGCCTTGCCATTCCGTGCCTTGCCGTGCCGTGCGTTTCCCTTTCCCCCTTCCCCATAAACGCTGCCCTGTCACTGCTGCTCCCGAATCACCCCAACACAACAGCCAACTCCCTCACACCAAGCAAGTACCTGAAGCGTAAAACTCCCCTGCTTGAACCTCATCAGAACAGAGGAGACCCCTCAGCACTGCGCCGGGGGGCACCGCTCCCCGCTGCGGGGGGACTGTGCTGCTCCGGGGAGTGAACCAACGCCCAGGCAGAGCGATGCCGTCCGGCACGGAGCGGTGTTTACGTCAGGCATGGAGATTTTTGGGGGATGCTGTCCCCTCAGGGTGACAGCCCAGGAGGGAGCGGCAGGGGAATCCCTCCCCGGCTCTGCCTCCCGTTAGCCCGGCGGGCGCAGGACCAGCCCACCCGCCCTTTGGGCTGCGCTGGCCAAACTCCTCTCCGCAGTGGGTCACTCTGGCTTCCCTCGGTGCCCTCATATTTTGGGGTTACTGATTGCATTTTCTGTGGTCACTTGGTTTTCTGGGGATTGCTTTATAAATGCTCTTGCCATACTTTCTGGTTTTGCAGCTCCGTGTCTTTCCAGCTCTCCTCTCACACTTGAATGACTTACGTATTTTTCCAGGATACTCCATCCCAAAATAATACCTAAATTTACATAGCATCTCCCATCCAGCAGCCCCAGACCCTCCAGGCCTGCACAGGGTTGACCCCTCCATCCATTGGAAGTACAAGTGGGAGGAAGGAGCTGGGATAAGGGTAGCGGGCTGAAGTGGATGGGAAAATACGGATGGGTGCTGAGGGCTGGGAAGGGTGGGCACTCATTTTCCGCTCTATCTACTTCCAATGCTTTTTTACAGCAGGCAGAGAGAGGTAGCTCTTGAAGCGTGAGGTGTCAGGGATGCAGAGTCCGAGAAGGGCACCCGAGTGGGGCAGCAGCTGGAGTTTGAGCTCCGATTACACGGAATCCAGACAATGATGCTGTCAGGAGAAAGAGCCTGGAGCATCTCCCAGCTTGGGTTTTACTGGCACACCGCTTGCTGCTGGAGCCTCCAGAAGCCCCTCCTGTCATTCCTGTTATCCTGTTATTTGCTGTCTTCTTTGCAAAAGGCATTTGTGCAATGTTGTGGTTGTGGCATGGATCATCCAGAGCTCTGTCCCTACAGCGCTGCAGGGAAACCGAAGCGGAGGGAGGATTAAAGTGCAAACTCAGACAGAACAAGCCAACACCCCAAGTGCTAATTCCCCAAGCTATCCCAAAGGGGTGGCTTCCAACAGGAAGATAATACCAAGCATGACCAGAGGGAATGTGTCTTGGATGCAGGAATGTGTGGATTGGTGCTGGGGTTCCTGGGCCTCCCTCTTCCAGGGGATGCTTGGCGCGCTTCAGGGGTTGCTGTTAAGACATGCTGAACCCTAGCACCTCAGGATTGAGGTGACCCAGAGCCGGAAGCAGCTGGAAAACAGCTCCAGTGGGGTGCCCAGCTGCTGAACAGGGTTTTGTAGGAGCTGGTGGGGGAGGCTTCCCCAAAAAACCCCACTCTGGCAGTGGAGCTGGGCAGCTGCAGCCCCGGGGCTGTGTGTGGGGCTCAGCACCACTGCAGGGTGAGCTCAGTGTCTGTTTGGAAGGACCCCAAGGGATGCAAGAATCTGCTCCCGGTCAGCCTGGCTCCCTCCAGTGGGAAGAGCTGGGGAGCTCCTCTGTGCCCCTCACCTGGCCTCGCTGCATCACAGCCGCCTCCCCCGACCCACACATACCTGCACGCACACACGTGTGTGACTTCTGCATGTTTGCTCTCCCCAAAGGCACGCTCACCCCTGCCTTTGCTTGGAGACTTTTATTTCCCTGCTCACACATGCTCCATCCTTCCCCTGACCCCAAACAAAGGGAGGAGGGGAACATTTCCCAATCCCCCTCCCATGGGGAGCATAGGATCATGGAATGGTTTGAGTTGGAAGGGACCTCAAAGCCCATTCTGTCCCAACCCCCCAGCCATGGGCAGGGCCACCTTCCACTAGACCAGGTTGCTCCAAGCGTCATCCAGCCTGGCCTTGGACACTTCCAGGGATGGGGCATCCACAGCTTCTCTGGGCAACCTGTCCCAGTGCCTCCCCACCCTCTGTGGGAAGAATGTCATAGCCTGCCTTTTTCTCTCTTTTTGCCTGTATTTGACCTGCATGTCTCCCTCATGAAAGCTGGACAACCTTCCTCTCCCTTGGGCTTGCTGGCTTGGCTGTCCTGTCAGCCTATTCCGGGGTTATATATTTTGCTTGCAAAGGGAATTAGTGAAATTGCTTTAACTACTGCTCCGAGAATGATGGACTTTATGGGTAGGCTTTTCCGTGCTGGTGAGGTGCTGGGAGGAGGGATGTGAACTGGTGGCCCTTGGGCTACTTTTGCTGTCATGTCCTGTTCCCTCCCAGCACGGAATGGATCAGGAGCTGGATCCTCTCTGCCCTTCTGGGGCAGAAGAGCCTGCGGGTCCCTCCATGGGGAAGGCAAAACTCCCACTGGACACCCATGTGGATAACACCCTGGAGGGTATACATTCCGCGGGGACCCCTGGCCGCAGAGGGGGTCCTGGCATGCCCAACCTTGCCTTGTTTTCTCTTGCAGGGGGGAGTTACAGATGACAGGAGCGATGATGGCAAATCCCTCTCCACCCTCAGTTTCGGTGTCAACAGACCCACCATCTCCTGCATTTTTGACAGTAAGGCCCAGGGGTGGGGGGAGAGGGTGCAGCTCCCCTGCAGTGAGTCCTGACATGGGGACTCTGCTTTGGGGACCCCATAGCTGAGCATTTCCCATCCTCTTCCTCTCACCCACCTCAAGTGTAGGCGGATGGAAAGAGGGGGGTGGGTCTCCCTGGGAATATCACTGAGCTCAGGGCTCGGTGCTCTCTTGGGAAGCCAGGATTAAGCTGCCTTCAGACACAGGTCTTGGTCCCCTGTGCCCATCCCTGGACTCGTCTTTTAGCTGTTTCTCATTCCCTTATGCAGGTGGGAACAGGTACCACCTCCGCTGCTACCTGTACCAAGCACGGGATCTGATCGCCATGGATAAGGACAGCTTTTCGGGTAAGCCCAGATGCTCACCTCCCCTTCTTTGTGCTTGTAGTTAGCCCTGGGGACCAGTGGGGTCTGTAAAGCAAATTTTGGGGTGTTTATTGATGTGAAATGAGGGGTGTTCAGCAGCCAAACAACAAAAGACAGCGGCATAAGGCTTTCCCAAGGCAACCAGCCTGGCAGCTTGATTTCCCATCAGCAAAAATATCAGTGTTTCAAGAACTCGTATGTGAGAAACCAACCAGAAACCACAAGTTACCCGGGTCAGCCGTGAGTCAGAGCTGTTTGCTTTGCTAATAACTCCTTCTCCCCGACCCGAGGTGATGCTGAAAGCCGGTGGCAAGGCTGGGTAGCAGACAGCTCAGGGGCATGACAAATAAAAACAGAGCGGAGGGCAGGGATGTTTACCGTGGCACATCGCCTCGAGCCGTCCCCCCACCACAGCGTGCGAGCTGTGGGCTTGCAGGCAGGACCGAGGGCTCGGGGCTGGTGTCGAGATGATGGAATCTGGGACAGAAACCTCCATGAGGTGTGCTCAGACAAATTAAAAAGGATACAAGGGGGTAATCGGGACCTTGGAGCACAGAGGCCACTTCGTCTGAGTCCTCGCCAAGTTTCTGCTTGGATTTATTCACCCTCAGCAACCAGCTTGCTCCCAGCTGGGTGAATCCTGGACAGACTCTTGCCCGCCCTTGCACCAGCCTCCTGGGTTTGGGTTTGTGGAGGGCATTTGTCCTGTGGTTTGGGGAAGGGATCGAGGCTGAAGAAGGGAGACTCCATTTGTTAGGAATGGAAGAATTGATTGAAAATATGGTTGGAAAGGAAAACACTTAAGAGTGACAAACCCTTAAAATGGTTCGTATTTGTTTTCCTGCCAAACATTAAGTTAGAATCATGGAATGGTTTGGGTTGAAGGCACCTTAAAGCCCCCCCAGTCCCACCCCCTGCCATGGGCAGGGATACCTTCCACTAGACCAGGTTGCTCCAAGCCTCATCCAGCCTGGCCTTGGACACTTCCAGGGATGGGGCATCCACAGCTTCTCTGGGCAACCTGTCCCAGTGCCTCCGCACCCTCTGCGGGAAGAATTCCTTCCTGATGTCCCATCTCAATCTCCCTCTTCCAGTTTAAACGCATTAGCCCTTGTCCTGTCACTCCCTGCCCTTGGGAAAAGTCCCCCCCGCTGCCTTTGCCCATGCTCGTTAATGCTTTGGAGCGTCACGCCGAGGTGGGAAAGCAGGACACTGGGGACATTGCCGTTTAGCTCTGACTCCGAGCTGGGGCAATGCGAAAAGCCCTCCATGCGTTCAGTGCCCAGTGGCAGTGGCCACATCCGAGATGCGAGCAGGCCCCCAGGCAGGTATCCCTGGAGCACCCGCACGCCTCTGCAGGCAGGATGCATCCAGCATCCCTCCAAAGCTGTCACTGTCTGCCATGGGGATTTGCAGAGGGGCTGGGTGTGGGATTGCCCACCGGTGTTGGCATGGGAGTGAAGGATCTCGGGTGGGCTATGGGGACAGACCCCAAAAGCGCGGAGGCTTGCGGTGGGGATGAGGGTGCAGGGATAGCTGGGCATCAACATGCTGGGCAGCAGGACCACAGTCCTGCGGGGCTTCTGCTCCCCCTGATATTTTGAAGCTGAGGGGCTTGGGGTGTGGGCAGAAAAGCCCTGGAGAGGTGCAGAGCACCCAAACAATCCCCCAGTGTCTGCACCCACCAAGGTCCCGTCTCCCCTCCGCCTCCACAAAGGGTTTGTTGTTCCGAGTGGTGGGGACCGAGGTGATCTCATGGCCCCGATCGGCGGAGCGGGGAGGGGGAGTCCCTTCCTTCGGAAAAACCTGGCCAAGGACAACATGAGTAACAACATGCCACAATGTGGAATTGTGATCTCCGCTGCCTTAACAAAGCATAAAGGAGTTCATTAAGGGGGCTTTACACAGTTATAAAAATAAACCTTCTGTGCGCACGAGGGTCTAAACAAAGGGGCTTTATGGAGACCTCCTTTAAAAAGAAGAAGAGGGGGGGGAAAAAAAAAAAGAGCAAGAAAGCAAATCCAAATCCATGGTTTTTTTGTTTATTGTAACGCATTCTGCTTTCCTCTTACTGGAAAAAAGCGCGTAAGTGGAAAAGGTTCTTCCCAGCGTGAATAGTGCTCTCTCCAGCCGGCCACCTCGCAAACAGCCCCGGCTCATTAAACACGTCTGCTGTGGCGCGGACGCCAAGGAGGAAAATGCACTCCCCTTGACCATCCCCCCTCTCGTCTCTGGAAGAAGGGAGGGAGCGTGGGGGGTGCTGCCCTGCTCGGCTGGCCCCGCGTTCAGGTGTCTGGGGGATGCTCCTCCATCTGCAGGGCAGGCGGGACGGCGTTTGCCCCCAGCCTAAGCTGACAGTGACCTGGTGTCGGGGTGTGCGGGCTGTTTTGTTGGAGGGAGGGTGGGAGGAGGACCTCTGTTGGGACTGTGGGGGTTTGTGCAGTGCTGAGCACCGAGGGTCGCATTTGCAGGGTCTGCCATCCTCCTGGCCGATCGTGGGTGTCTCGGGACTGGCTTTGGGGTGACCCAGGTGGTACCCCACTGCGTGCTGTAGACCCCCCATACACCATCTGGTGCATCTGTGTCTTGTGGTGGCTCATCACGCTGGGTGCCAGGCCGAGGAGGTGGCCTGTGTCCTTCCAAACAGCCCCATGACATCTCCTGCCATGGTGGAGGTTGGGCTTTTCTGGTACCCGTTGCTCAGGGGTCCACCTGGGACTTGTCGGGTGGGATGCAGCAAGCATGGAGGTCTCACCCCTGACAAGGGCTGGTTAGGGAGGGCATTCAGTCCCCAAGGGGTCCTAGAGTGTGATCCCATGGCATATTTCAAGCATCTCACCAAGAATTGGTCCTGGTTCTGCTGCTTGTCCTGTCCCCATGCCCAGTGGGACCACCAGGGCAGGATGGATGCCCACAGCAGGTTTGGGCCACATGTTCTTTGAAGCTGTCTGGAAGGGAAGGGGTAGAAACGGGCTCAGGTTTCATGTTCCTGTTGTTAATTGATCTCAGGCTTCCTGTGTTAATTGCTTAGAGGCTGCTCCTCACTGTTCAGTGCTGCCTCGCAATGCCTCTGTGCGGTGCTGCCTCTGGCTTTGTCCCAGGTTAGGGGTGAGACACCTTGGTCCCAGCTCAGTGCCTGTGCCCAGGGGTCTGATGGGACCCTGGAGTACCTGAGACATCTGCATGGGGCTGGCAGATGTGACGCAGCAGCCCTAAGGGAGACCCAGAGCCATCTGGTAAGGCAGCTGGAGACCAGGTGGGATAGCCTGGAGTGCTGGGAACCCAAAACCCTCCCAAGGCATGGAGGTTACCAAAGCTCATGCCAAAGGGGCTGAGATGTTGACTCTGGCTGCTTCCTGGCTGCATCCTCAGCTTCTGTCTCTTCTGGAGATGTTAAAGACCCCAGGGAGGAGGCAATGACGTTCCAGCCACCGCCTCCGTGGTCTGGTCTTCGCACTTGAAGTCACTGCTTGCCCACTCGTGCAGTGCTGACACCTCCTGCATCTCCCTGGGAAAGACTGTTGGCATCGTGGAAACAGTTCCTGCTCTCTGCTGTGCTGGAAGGTGGCTGCGTTACCACCACTGAAACGCTTATCCTTGGAGAGTCATCTTTCCGGAGAAAACCCCACCCCTTAGGGCAATAGGTGAACCATTTCTGCTGCCCCACTGCTGTTGTCAGGGTGAGAAGTCATGGGGATGACCTGGACAGATTGGGTCAGACAGCAAGGAAATCCCTAATCCTACAGCAGGGGAGTGCTGGGAGATTTGGCTGGGGAAGGTGACAGTGCCTCCACCACCTGGAGCTATCAGAAGCCAGATGATAAAGGTTGTTCTGGTTAACATGGTCTCCTTGGATGTCCAAAAGGTTTTTGGCAAAAAATTCCTTCATCGAAGGTTTTTAAGGAAAGGAGGCTGCTGTGGGATAAGAAGGAAGGTCTTTGCATAGATAGACAGCTCAGTTGTGTGGACCATTGTGGTTGTCTTGTCCCAAGAAAAGCTGGAATGAGCAGGGGTCAGGGTTGGTCCTTTATGACGAATAACTAAGTAGGCTGAGACTCTTCACCTTGAAAGAGAGATGTTCCAGGGTTGGTGTTACAGAAACCTAGAGACCCCCGGTGTCAGGGCAGGTGGGCAGGGGTGGACCCCTCCTTCTCTCCTAATGCAAGAACTTGGGAGGCTCAGGTGGAGATAGAGGGAGCTGGGCACGGCAAAAAACCATGAGAGGACGGTTCTTCACACAGTTTGGAGCCCTCACCGAGGATGTGTTGGGTTCAGGAGGAACAGGGCAAGTCTGGGGAAGACACCACCTTTGCAGAGTTGCTAAACGTACAGATGTCACAGCTTGGGAAGTACCTGAGCTGTGGAAAACTGGTGTATAGGGATGTCGGAGACCTTGGCTTCACTCTTCTCAGTTGGAGTTGCCTGGGACGTGATGGGAACGTCACTGCTGTTTTTAAAGGACCCCCAGCTCATTCAGCCTGTTCAGTCTTCCCTGCACAACCCGTTGACCCATGAGTGACTACGAACTGCTTTCTCCTTTCCAGGCCGGTAGCTCTAACTCATCCTTTGCCTCTTGTCTAACATCCCTTGCAGATCCTTACGCCATTGTCTCCTTCCTCCACCAAAGCCAGAAGACTGTGGTGATCAAGAACACCCTGAACCCTACCTGGGACCAAACCCTCATCTTCTATGAGATAGAGATCTTTGGGGACCCCCAGAACGTGTCTGACTCCCCTCCCAACATCGTGGTGGAAATCTATGACCACGACACCTACGTAAGTGTGTTGATGAGAGCTGGACCTTCGTGGTGTGAGTGGGCTGGGGTGGACGGGACAAACCCATGGTGCCCTTCCTGGCTTCTGGAGTGCAATGCTGTCACGTCTCTGGGCGGCTCAGATATTGGGCTGGACACTCAGAAGACAAAAATTCAGCAAACAGGGATGTCCTTGGTGGCCTTGGACATCACCAAAGCTGCATCTACATCATGTTTTGCAGAGAGGCCAAATTAACTCTATTTCCTTGCGGAAAAAGCTTGGGACAAGATTTAAAGCAATCAAGCAAGTAGGGATGACATTTGGGGGGCTGGTGAGATAACCTGGAGTCCTTCCTAGAAAAACTGGGCTGAAGCCCATCACGAGAACAGAAGGGGTTCCAGACTGTGTGTAAAAGCAGTGCAGAGGTGAAAAACACTTAGAATACATCTTGGGAACGTCTCAGGATCCTCTCAGGAGCCCTTCTGGCCTCCCTCCTCCAAAAGACACCGGCAGGAAGCAGCAAAGGCACCTGAAGATCCCGTTGCAGACCAGTGAACGGGCTTTTTAAGAGCTGCAGGTACTTAATGCTGTACTTGAAGCTCCTGCTCTGGAAATTGTGCGATACCATAGGAATTTCACCTCCTGTTTGAGCCAAAATGTGTAAGGAAGGGTGCATTTCCATCCCTAGTAGTTACAGGGAGGAGTTTGGAAACTTGAGCCTATAAGGGCATCAAAACCATATTTTTTCTGGACTGGTCCCATAGAGGTTCAGACATTGTGCCTGATTTTGAGTGGCAGGGTCTTGGCTGTGGTGTGAGTTCGTGGTGATGGACTTCACCGGGAACTGTGGTGGGAAGAAAGCTCCCCGTGCCTGTGATTGCCTTTCAGGGAGCAGATGAGTTCATGGGGCGCTGCATTTGCAAGCCCAGCCTGGCACGCTCACCACGGCTCTCCTGGCACCCGGTCATCAAGGCGAACAGAAACGTCGGGGAGCTGCTGGCTGCCTTTGAGCTGATTCAGAGGGAGAAGGTGAGCTCCCCATCCAGAACTGGAATCCTAGCTTCTTCCCTTGGAGTCTCCGCACCTAGCGGGATCCAACCTTTGCTCGGCGCTGAGTTATATCCACCTGAGCTCAACACCTCTGCAGCTGCCTGTCCTCTGTTTCGCCAGGATGGATGCTCCCAGTAGACCCGGGCATGATGCTGAGGGCTGGCTGTGCTGCTGCAGCATGGCAGAAGGAGTTTAGGGGTCAGACAGGGAGAGGCTCGGTGCTGCACCAAAGCCTGGGCTGCTGGGAGGCACCGCTTGTGCCCTGCCAGCCTGGCTGGCTGTGGTGCTGAGCTCCAAGCCTCTGCACCTTTGCCCTGCGGGAGGAGCTTGGTGGATTTGGCCCTAGACTGCTGCCCTTTGCTCAGAGTTAATTTCCGGAGGGGGTTTACGAGAGCTGAAGTGGGCGGTTGCTCCTGCAGGAAGGTGCCGCACTCAGCGCTGACGGGGCATGTAATGAGCCGTGGGGGAAGGAGGCTGCATTTCAGAGCCAGCCCGGGTGGGAGAAACCCCTCGCCATGCCTCAGTGTGCTCTCATGTGATTTCCCACCCTCCCCATCCCCCTGCACGCACCACTCCCTCGCTGCTCTCCACTCTGGCTTTCCCACTGCCGTGGCGCCTGGCTGCAGCCCAGATGTGCCTGTATGCCAGGGAAAGTGTGTGGCCTGGAAGGTGGAATCTGCCAGCCCCGCTCCTCCCTCCCAGCCCTGAGGTGCTAATTGGGAATGAGGGTCCCACAGCTCCCTCCTCCCTCTCTCCGATGTAGGTCCCAGCTTCGGAGGGATGCTGCGCGCTGGGCACGATGCTGCTGCAGCTGCTGGAGGGGGATGCCCTGGGTACAAACCTTGCTGCACAGTGAGGGGCTGCTGGGTGGGGGTCCGAGGGCTGGGAGGAGCACCAAGTCTCCTTCTTCTTCCTCCTCAACCCCCTCAGAAGTTACTGAATTGGGTGGAGAAGACCTTGGAGAGGACTCCCCTCTCCAAGGACCTTGTTTGCTCCTAACAAAAAGCAGCTGGGTGGAGTTGAGGGTCTGCTGATGCCCTCATGCCCAGGCTTTTTGGGGCATTGGGCATGGAGGGGGGCAGCGCATGGCAGTGGGGGAGGGTTGGTGCTTCTCTGCCAGATAAAGCTGAGTCGGCCCCAGGAGTGCAAACGGAACGTGTGTGTCTTTTTTTTCTCCACAGCCGGCTGTCCATCACATCCCTGGCTTTGAGGTAATGCCTTTCTCCTCTTTGCAGCTCCTAGGCCCTGCATCCCCTTTACCTGCCCCTTCCCCTGTCCCTGCAGAGCTGCTGGCTCCCAGCACCATCAGCTGTTCCCGCAGAGGTTTGCAGGGGGTCCTCTTTGCAGCCTGGGAAATTTGTCCATCCTGTCTTAGTTTAGGATGAAGGAATCCCCTGTAGTGATGCCAGTTTCCTTCAGCTGATGGTGAAGAGCTGGAGTGAGTGGAACAGCTCGCTTTTGACCCATAAGGCAGGGCAAATGCATCCTGATCCAGATAGAACTCCTCAGCTGTCAAATACACCATTACCTTCCTCCCCTTCAGCATTCCCATTGCGAAGGGCTGTGCTTCCCGACAGCTCCAGTGGGTTTCCAGCCCGTCTGAGCAAAGGCATTAACTGATGCTGGATTTTAGAGGGTCTGAATTGACCAACACTGATTTCTTCTGAAGCTTGGAGGTGGTGGTGTGCAGAAACTTGGAAAGCATCCTTTTTCTATTCATTTATCAGCTACAATTATAATCCTTAGGATGAGCTTATAGTCAGGAATTGCTCTAACTCTGTACTCTCCTTCTCTCCTCCAGAGTGAGCTGTCCTCCAGCCTGGATGAGGTAAGTCGATAAGATTTAGTGTCTTTCTGTCTTGGAGATTGTTAAAATTGTGTCTCCACGGGGCAGCCACTTCTTTTCAGATGAGTCAGGTCAATAGGATCAGGGTCTTGGTAACATGAGCGATCACCAGCAGGACAGGGTAGATGTGCTCCGTGTGTAACGCAGGAAGTGTTGCCGATGGCAGGGTGTCTTGGGTAATGTTCAACTTCTGTGGGATGTGTGTGTGCATGAGGTCTGCTGGTGTTCAACCCTTCCAAACAAAGCATGTCGAAGCCAAAATTCCGGGCTGGCCTTAGGCTGGAACCCAGTTGAAATCCCCCTTGGAATTTTTGCAACTTTTCACAGGGAATTTGCCATGAACTGGGGCACGTGCTGGACCGTCCCAGTTGCTCTGAAGGAAATACTCTCATCAGGCTCCCAAACTGCTGTCAGAGCTGCTCCCCAGACCTTGTGCCTCCTACAGAGCAGATCGTGGGCCGAACCGAGCGGTGCCAGGGCAGGCTGGTGTCTTGGACAAGACAAGGCAGGGACCTGCACGAGGGGCCCGTCTGTTCGAGTGTTGTGGTGGCCCTAGGAGCCAGTTAACCCCAAAGCCTGGGAGATGAGCTAGGAGGGTCCTGGGGCACGCCAAGAGCCTGGCCACATTTCCATGAAAGGTTGGATGGGATAAACACTCAGTCAGCCTTTCCTTATGGTGCAGGGCTCATCTTTGTGCTCCATGTGGGCTGAGATGGATGAGCTCGTGTAAACGTAACCGTCTCTCTGCTCTTTCTTCTCCATTTCTTGCCACTGCCATTTCTGGACGGGGCACGCCACAGCTCTGCACCCCGGCCTTGTTCTACGAGGGGCTCCTCCAATGGGTACCTTTTACGCTCAAACACTTGACCCTCCTCTGTTCCTCTGCCTTTGCCCAGAAACCAAAGAAAGTCCTGACAGAGACCAGCTCCTTCAGACATGGCTTGGCCTGACCCACCTGCCCCACAGGAACCCCATCCAGGCCAACCCACTGAGGCTGCGTCCCAGAGTGACGCCAGCCCGAGGTCTCCAGTGCCCTTCGCAGTAAATAACGAGCCTTAGGGAGGGTCTGGCTCATACATGCATTGTTCAGGCTCATGAGGTACCTGGATGACCAGGATGGCACCAGGCTTCCTTCTGCTGCCTTTCTGGTGCAAATGGGAGTAGACTTTGGGGTTAGATCCCCTCCCAACCACTGGGATTTAAGCCTCTCCTGAAAAAACATGGCCCAGCTGTGCACTCAGACTGGGAGACGTTTCCAGCTCCTGTTTTGACTGGGCTGACCTGTGTTGCCTTTCACTCACCCCTCTTCCAACCCCAAACCAAAGTCAGGGTTGGACTGGACGGTCTCCAGAGCTCCATCCACCCTGATTCCCTCTGACTTTTCCTTGTTCAAGCCATCCCAGCTGCCAGCAGACCACACAAGTCTTTTTGTGGATATCTTCTCCATCCAGCCCGCTGCGTCTGGGTTGAGAGCTGTGTCTGGGAGCTGCTTATTCCCCACTACCACCTTGAACCCTCCCTGATCCTGCCTTGTCCCCAGGACTCACTGCTCATTTCTGTCCCATCCGCTGAAACATTTAGTGCTCGTGCATCAGCTGAGACCCAGGAGAACCACTGCAAGACAACCAGGAGAGCATGGGGAGTAGAGGGACTTAGAAATCGCTAGTGCTAACTGAAGACACTGCAGTTGGCTTCCAAAGCCACTCTTGAAGCAGGGGGAAGGCAGGAGCTCTTTCCCCAAGGCTTTCCCCTTTTCCCATACAAATGTGCCAGAAGATGGAAGGATGGAAATGATCTTTAGTCCAATGATGATAAAGAAATGCAACGTGTTATATTTGCATGCAGGTGCCATGCTAGGGAAGAAAACTCCACCTTGGGAACAGACTGTAGCCATCTCGCAGGAGGTGTGCGGAGGTTGAGCCTGCCTTGGGGTTTAGGGGGGGCTAGGTGACTTCTGTACCTCTGTTATGCAACTGAAATGCAACTTAAAGACATTTAAGACAGAATAATTAAGACTGCATTTAAAGACAGAAATGAACTATGTCACCATACAAGGACAGAATGAGGCGCTTCTTGGTTCAGCCCATGCTTAGACACCTTGAAGTGCTCCAAGTGCTATGGGGGACAAACAAAAGCTGGGGAGAGCTCTTCAAGGGCCATTTGGTCTATTTTTCTGCCCCAAGGAAGGATCACCTCATGCTGGTGGTGCAATGTCTGAGCAGCACCAAATTAAGGCTCTGGGTAAGTAGGTGGGTTACCAGAAGCGCTGAGCACCCAAGCGATGCGGGGGATGCTCCGCACCTCTCCCTTCTCCTTAGGCACTTGCCTCCCAGATAACCGTCCCTTTCCATGATAGCACTAAGCGTTTCTTGACCATGGGAGGGAGGACGGCCTGCCCCAGATTTACCGTCTGCCCTGTGCGGGACCCCAGACATCTGCCCCGAAATGGGGTTACCAAAAGTCTTCAGCTAACAAGCAGTGTGACTCACCAGCCACCAGCAACTGCCAATGAAAATGAAAGCTTAGCGTCGGGTATATCTAACATGCCACCGTGAAAAATCCCTTTGTAGAGCATTTATATACACACACATATAAACCTGAACCAATCCTATAATTGAAATACATATACACACTTAATTTAATGCAATACTACTCCCGCCTGAAAAGAATGCCGGTCTCCTAAATTGGTTCCAACTGCCCTTGGTTGAGGGTTGCGTTTTTAGAGGTTTTTGCTTTCATTCCTGCATTTTCGGTGACTCTGAACTCGAAGATGCAGGTCAAGAAGGACTCGAATGCTGGGAGGGCTCAGAGCCCATCCTCTGCAAGTGGACGGGGAAGTCTGGCTCCCTGCTTTCCTCCTCTGTGAAGGCAAATTTTGAATCCCTCCCCTGCCATCCAGATTTGGTCTCACCCTGAAGGAAATCTGTGCATAGACAGATTTATCTGAGCCCTGTCCTGTGGCTGGCAGCGTGGCAGCTGCCAGTTAAGGTTTATAGCTCAGCTCTTGTATGAGGAACAGCCCCTTCCTGCATCCAGAGGCAAGGCTGACCCTCTGACCCACGGTGCTGCCCCCACGAAATTGCTACTTTTCGGGAGCTGGTCACAGCATCTCACTCCGTCCACGTCAAGGAGTTACTTGACTAATTAATCCCCTGCTGCTGCTTCGTTCCCTGTCCTCATCCCTCTGCTTAACTGTCTCACCATGGTCCTGACATGGAATAGATGTGGCTTCATCCCCCTCTCCCAACTCCCACCCCCCATCTAGGTGTCCTGATGAGTTTTGAAGAGAGGAGACTCTGGGGGGATGCAGCATGGGGAGGGGGAGGCAGTGGGGTTGGTGTCCCATTGTCCGTGACCTGATGAGCATCTCTGCTCCCCCGCAGTCTGAGGACTCTGACCTGCCGTACCCCCCGCCCCAGCGGGAGCCCAACATTTACATGGTCCCCCAAGGAATCAAACCGGTCCTGCAGCGCACGGCCATTGAGGTGAGTGGTGGGGAGCGCGCGAGGCAGAATATGGACATGCGGAAGAAATCCTTCCTGGAGAGGGTGGTGAGGCACTGGGACACGATGGGGGTGGAACTAGATGGTCTTTAAGGTCCCTTCCAAGCCAAACCATTCTATGATTCTAATATCACCCCTAATTATGTGTCCCTAACTGGGGGGATGAGACCCAGAAATGAGATCCAAGCCAGACTCTGTGGATCCAGAGTCCCGCCGGTGCTGGGAGCTGGTTCTGCGCATGGGTTATTGGTCAAAAAGCATTGTCTTGCTGGGAAAATGAGCCTTACCAAGCAGTCAAGCCCTAGTGCAGAGCACAGCCCTGGACCACACGTGCTTTTTAGAAGGACAGTCTGACTCACAGAGATGCTCCATTAGTAGGTAAGCCGTTCTGGACCCGGTGTATCGGTGCACACAGAGAAATGCTTGCTCTACGACCCAGCTTCTCCCAGCACCAGCCGTACCACATAGCTGACTCAGCTCTCCTTCATGGTGGGCTCCTTCAGGTTTATCTCCATTGCTGAGAAGCTCTGTGAGAGACCCGGCGGCAGACCTTTGGCTAAGTCTTTGCTGTCTGTTCTCCTCACCCTTCAGATCCTGGCCTGGGGGCTGAGGAACCTCAAGAGCTACCAGCTGGCCAGCGTCACCTCGCCCAGCCTGCTGGTAGAGTGCGGAGGCCAGCTCGTGCAGTCCTGTGTCATCAAGAACGTCAAGAAGAACCCCAACTTTGATGTCTGCGTGCTCTTCATGGAAGTGGTGAGGACCTGGCCCCCATCCCACCGTGATGGGGTCATAGAAGAGCTGGTTGGGAAGGATCTGGGGCCCTCAACCTCAGAAGGATATCAACCAGTTGGAGCGAGTCCAGAGGAGGCCATGGAGATGCGCCGAGGGCGGGGGCCCCTCTGCCATGGGAACAGGCTGGGAGAGTTGGGGTGTTCAGCCTGGAGAAGGGAAGGCTCCGGGGAGACCTTATAGCCCCTTCCAGTGCCTGGGTGGGGGTCCAGGAAAGCTGAGGGGGACTTTTTCCAAGGGCAGGGAGTGACAGGACAAGGAGTAATGGGTTTGAACTGAAAGAGGGAGACTGAGATTGGACATCAGGAAGAAGTTCTTCCCGGAGAGGGTGGGGAGGCACGGGGACAGGTTGCCCAGAGAAGTTGTGGATGCCCCATCCCTGGAAGTGTCCAAGGCCAGGCTGGATGAGGCTTGGAGCAACCTGGTCTAGTGGAAGGTGTCCCTGCCCATGGCAGTGGGTGGAACATGGATGGTGTCTAATTTCCCTTCCTTTCAAACCATTTTTTAATTCCATGATCCTATGACCTCTAGAGGTCCCATAAAAATGCATCCTGTGAGGATGCTCATTCTGTCCTGCCCAACTTTGGTTCCCTTTGGGGAGGTACAGAGCAGCCCTGCGTAGTTACGTGTTCCCTCCCCTCTGCTCACAGCGTTTACCCAAGGAGAGCCTGTACAGTCCCCCCATCATCGTCAAAATCATTGACAACAGGCCGTTTGGCCGAAGGCCCGTGGTGGGGCAGTGCACCATCCGCTCGTTGGAGGACTTCTACTGCGACCCCTACCGAGAGGAGACGGATGGTCCCCAGGAGCACTCAGGTACGCGCTGCCAGCGGGACCGTGCTGGTTGCACACCCGTGCCCTTCTCCAGGAGGAGCTGTGGGTCACTGTATACGTTGCTTTTTGCTCAGCCCTGCTGTGGGTCTGATACAGAAGGCCCGGGAGGTGCGAAGGAGGAGCTCTGGGGTGGGTTGTTGAGCTGGGCCATCCCTTGGCCAAGCTGTCCAACCCCTGTGAGCTTTGGCTGGGGTCAAAGCTCTGGGCAAGGTTGAGAGCTCTCCTGGGGCTTGATCCCAAGGTGGCTTGGCTTCGGGATTTCTGACGGCTGGATGTCCTGGTGATGCTCGTGCTTGCTCTGATTGCAGATGATGTGAGCCTCACGCCCAGGGACGACGTCCTCATTGACATCGATGACAAAGAGCCTCTCATTCCTGTCCAGGTATGGAAAACACCACAGCGGTGGGAAGACACTGATTTCTTACTTTACGTGACGTGGGAGAACTTGTGCAGGTACAGGGCTGTGGTGGAGAGCGATGCAGGTCTCTGATGTGGCATTGTGCCTGGTTGTAACCTTCCTTTTGCAGCCTCCCCCGCTGTTTTCACCTCCTCTCCTCCACCCTGCCATAATGAAAACCCACAAACTCATCCTTCTCCCTCATTTTTAATATGAGGTGTCAGATTTGCTTTCCTAGGGGAGAGACCACAGACCCTCTCCATGCCAGTCTCTTCCCCCCAGCATCTCTTCCTCAAACGGATGGTTGTTCTGGGGCTGAAAAGGCCCTTTGGGCTCATCCCTGTGGGATGCTCTCTTGGGAACGACAGTCACTGCCCCAAAGAGGAGGGGACTTACCCCAGCATTGGAGAGGGTGAACCAATGCTGGCAGATGGGACAGTTTGCCCAAGGCCACCCTGGAAGCAAAGGCTCTCCTTACCACAAGGCCAGGTCTCCTTCCCCCCATTTTGCTCTTTGCAGGATGGTTTGCTGCTTCCAAACCCACTTGCTGCTTCCAGCAGCTCTGGTTATTCTGCAGAGGGTCACGGTGGGGACTGTGATTGCAGAATATCCCACAGGGGTGGGAACTGGACATGCCCTGCAGGGTCAGTGAAGGAGGAACGTGTTGGTGCTGCTGCAGGGAGAAAGCTGCTGCGTGCCGTGAGCCTGAGGGGTCTCAGCTGTCCCTTGTACGTGGGCCAGGCTGGGCAATACACCAGGGTTGCTGCTTCTCCTTCCTGAAGCAGAGCAGGAAGGTGTCTGGCCACACTGGTGACAGTGACCCTGCCAGTGCTTGGCATTTCTATGGCTCTTGGGTTTCTTTGCCAGCAGATGTGTCCTCTGAGGCAGAGACCGGTCAGTGCCGGCGTGCGCGTGGGTGATGCACACATCCGTAGGTGACCCTTATTGCTCAGGAGCAAAGTGTTGTCAGGGTTGTTTGGTGGAGCTTTTCCTGCTCTCCCGTTCCCCTTGGTGTATTTAACGTGTGCTGGCAGTTCCTTCCTCCCTCTTTTAAAGGTGGTGGGTGCTGCATGGTGCCTTGGGCTAAAAAAGCCTGACCTTTCTGTAAGAGACCTGCCGCTCAGGTATGCCTCCTGCCTCGCCTTTCACTGCCCTGAAAAGCAAGATACATAATTTGGACATCAATGCTTCTGCTCTGTATTCACCTCCTTGGTAGCACCTCAGGGTTTGTACCCATGACGACTTTATGGCCCATGCCATCAGACACACCGTCTGTGGTCGTGTCCCAGGGTGGGGTCCCAGAATCAGCCTGTCCCTGGACATTCAGAACTGGAGCTGCACCTCTCTCCTCGCTGCATCCCTTGTGATAGGTTGCCTGTTTTAGGTTTGTGCCAGTCCCCCCTGCGCCTGAGCAGGCCGTTGCTTAAGCAAGAGTGCACGTTGCATGCTGCAGCCTCTGCCACGTTCAAGGCTTTCAGGCTCTGGGATAAGGAAAATACCAAGATTTTGTCTGGTGCTCCCCAAAAGCGGTGTGTGTGGGACTGCAGCACGCTCTGGTCTCGGCTCCAGCTCGTGCCTACCTGTCCTAAGCACTGATGAGATCCAGGTTGGTGCTCTCAGGCGAGGTCACCCCGCAGTCCTTGCAATTTTTCGGGTTGCCCACTGGCCAAGAGGTGGGACGTTTGTGTGCTCAGCACCCTGGGATGCTGGCATCTTGTCCTGAGATTCTTCAGTATCGATTAGGAACTGGACAGAGGGGTTGGGAAATACTGGCCCAAGTGAACAAGTGTCATTGGGAGGAAAAAGCACTGCAGACAGAAAACACTACTGACAGCCTAATTGGCTTTCTGTTCTCTCGCCATTTGTGGATTTGTTTTGATAATTTACAATTGTGCTTCATCTTGTAACAGTAAAGTAACTGGAGCATGTCTGCAAAAACCACACCAAAACGAGTCTTGGAACAGGAACCTTCACTTCTGCAAATAAACCCCCTTTGCTAGCCTAGCATAGAAAGCACTTGGGAGAAAAGTGAGGGGGTCAAAGAAAAACGTGGGTAGGAGGGTTGGGGCGCAGGTCTTGACTTCACCCCTGATTAGCTGTCTGATGTCCCTTTGCTGCACCAAGGAAGCTGGTGGCACCCAGCACCTCCACCAAGGCTGTGAGACCCTCTGCAGAGACAGCTGTGGGTGGGGTGGATCTCCAGAAAAGGGACAAAGCACCCAAGGATGTGTTTGTTGTTCCTGTGGTGGTGGTCACAGACCTACTGCGCTCTGGGGAAACCCCATCTGCAATGCCGCATCCAGCTCTGGGACCCCCAACATCCCCAGCTCTGGGACACGGAGCTGTTGGAGCGAGTCCAGAGGAGGCCACGGAGATGCTCCGAGGGCTGGAGCCCCTCTGCCATGGGGACAGGCTGGGAGAGTTGGGGTGTTCAGCCTGGAGAAG
>NW_010258445.1:37280-84335 GCF_000690775.1 Eurypyga helias
CAGTGCCGGGTGGAGGGGACTTTTCCCAAGGGCAGGGAGTGACAGGACAAGTGGTAATGGGATTAAACTGAAATAAGGAGACTGAGATGGACATCAGGAAGAAGTTCTTCCCGCAGAGGGTGGGGAGGCACTGGGACAGGTTGCCCAGAGAAGCTGTGGATTCCCCATCCCTGGAAGTGTCCAAGGCCAGGCTGGATGAGGCTTGGAGCAACCTGGTCTAGTGGAAGGTGTCCCTGCCCATGGCAGGGGGGTTGGAACTGGATGGGCTTTAAGGTCCCTTCCCACCCAAACCGTTCTGTGAGTCTATAATTCTGTTTTGAGGGTGGAGAATGTGTGTGAAGGATGGGAAGGTGCTACCTGGCACTAAAGAGCGGACGGGCTTTGTTTTAGCTGTGGTCTGAGACCCTCAACAGAGGCTTTCTCTGGCCCCCTCCTGACCCACAGGTGGGGCAGCAATGGGTGGACTGGTTTTGCTTTTGCAACCACAGCATACTGCAAAGACATAATTTCTTAATTTTTAACAGAAAAATCTACCCAACTTTCAATTTGGTTTGACTTTTTTTTTTCCATATTCTGAAATTTACAGTTTAAACCCTTCCCCTTTCCTTTTTTTTGGGTCAATTTTCAGTAAAAATATGGTGGTGTGTAGCAAAAAAACCAACCTGCAGTATGTCTGATGTTTAATACTGCTCTTGGAGAGCACCAGAACAACCATGTCCACACCGGGGCTGTACTGCTTGATCCTCATTCTTCTCCTTCTCATTCTTCTCCTTCTCTTGTGACTTTGGTGGAGGTAACAAGTGAGAAATGCAATTCCCTCTGGGAAACCAGGGTTTTGACCCAAATTTGCCTTCTCGTGGGGAGCCAGCACAGCTGGGACTTGGGCTGGGTACCGCGATGTTGGGTGAGGTGGGCACTAATTACCTTTTTACTCTGCTTAATGGAAATTCCCCTGCTTTGTTTTGCCAGCAGTTTATTAACCCGGTGGTTCCTTTTTTGAGGGAGATGGTGGTGGTGGAATTTTCCTCCCATAAATACCCGTTACGAGAGCCACAGGCTCTGCTGGGTGCAGAGAGGGGACTGCGGCCACCACGGGACCCCAGCCTGGGGCTCGACGTGGGGCCGGGGTCCTCTATGAACCGGTGATGAAGGTGCCTGGCTAAGGTTACGCTGGATATTCGTGCTCTGTGGGGCTGGTGGGACTCCCAGTTTGCACCATTGCCTCCACCTTGCCGTACGGGCAGGGTGGGGCAGCACCCTGGAGTGCCCCCCCCCCATGGCATGGACTGGGGTGGTCCCTGACTGCAGGGGATGCTCTGCTGTGACCACTTGGAATGCTCTGACCTGTTTGCCATGGCTTTTTTTCAGGAAAAGGCACCCCTTTCTCGACAATTTTACAGATTTTTTCTTTTCTTTAGGTGCTTTATTTTCTTGGGGGGGGAAATCAAGAATGTTTTCATGTTAATTTTGCAGCACTTCATTCCCTTTCAGTGCTTCCCCCTGGGACCCATTTGCTGTTTCCCTGTTTTCCCCAGGTTATGTTGCACCTGGAGGGGAGGGCAAGGCAAGAAAGAAACCGAGGGCTCACATTCTTCTTTGAGCTGCACAAATGGCAGAATTTCAATTGTCTTTTGGCTCCCACTTTTTTAATTGCAGTTATTTTTGAAAAGAGAATGAAAAATTGTCCTTCAAAGTTCTTTTTTCCCCCATCTTTTGATGAGTGTTAAACGTGAAAGTGCTTTTTGGTGTCAGGAGGTGTGCAAGGCAGAGACTGTAGATGCCGTGTAGACACGTGCACTGAACCAACCAAGATGTAGGTGTCTGGGTTGACTTTTATCAGGGCACTGTGTCTGGGGCACTGGGCATGGCCCTGGAAGTGCAAATCTATCCCTGTGGCTGCCAGTGTGGGTTTTCCTATTGATTCCTCGGGATGGATCATCATCCCGTTGACACCTGCATTTGAAGAGTCAAAGGTGCAAACCTCCACCACTGCTGAGGGGGTGCCTTAGCCCTCTTCATTGCTGGGGGACCTCTTGGAGATGCTGACCCAGAGATGAACCTGCTGACCCCGTCACTGGATCTGGCCTGCTCCCCCCCACATCTCCTCCCACCCTGGCACAAGCAGCTCCAGCAGGAGGGGCCAAGAGAGACCTGCCCCAAGGGCCAAGGGAACCTGTTCCAGATGTCTGGACTCGCTCAGGGCCAGGCTGGTGGCTTCCCCGTGTGCAGGTTGTGAAGGGAAGAAGGGAAGTAGGGTCCTTGACCCTCCTCCAACTCCTATCCTTTCCAAAACTTTGCTCTGGATGCTCTTGTCCAAACACTTTCTGCTCTTTACCAGTTTTTTAAAGTCAGTATCTGTGTTCCCGCCAAGCTGTTGGCATGCCAGATCCAGGTCTATCTATCTGTCTTTTGAATTACACCCTGCCACTCATCCTTCTTTGGAAATTTGTGTGCTTTCTATCCGAATTCATGGAAAAATCTGCTTCCTTGGCTCTGAAGTTCTTCACACAGACTTTGGGTTGTTCCTTGTCCTGTAGAGACCCATACATGGACCAATGCTTCATCCTCGGTACAGCTGGCTCTCCATTCACTACTTGCTTTGAAAATTTGGACCACCATTGTGTCTGCAGCAGGTTGGGATCCATCGTAGGGACCTTGTGTGTCCTCAGCAGCAGGGACATGACTTGGCTAGAGTCAGAGCTCTGCAACCCAGAGGTGGCTGTTGGTGGCTCTAGTGGCTAGGGTCTCATTTGACATGAAGAAATGAGATTTCCTACCAGTCTGGAGGCAAAAGAGGTATTTTTGGAAGGTGACAACCAAAAGATAGGGCCCCTGTCAGGGAACAGAGGGCTGTTGGCAGCTGGACCCTCAGTGTTTCTCTGCCACTCGTTGCCTCTCGGTGGAGGTGAGGACCTGTCACCACCCTGGAGATGTTGCAGAGCTGGATTTGGGGCTGATGTTGGGGGAAGATGCATCTTCCTGCAGCTTGTGTTCCTCTCTTTGTGCTGCCAGTGCCATGGGCACGGAACATCACAGTGTGAGTCCCAGCAGGGAGGAAGCCATGGTCCTGGTTGGTGTTGGGATGGAGAAGTTGGTGACGGGTGATCCTCTGTGAGGTCCGTAAGGCTTGCCACATGGTCTGGCTGTTCCAAAGTCCTTCCAGAGCCTTGCCTGCAGGTGATCCAGGTGTCTTTTCCTTCTTGGTACTTGCTCCCCTGGGCAGCTTTTGGCTGGTATGTGCAGAGGAAGAGCTGTCTGTAAGAAATCCCAGACCCATTCCTGTGTGCAGACCTCACCATTAGGGGACGCAGGCTTGGTCCAACAATTAGCAAAGCATCCAGGAAGGCATTTAAGGGCAGTGGGTAGAGAGGAAGAGAGTTAAAAACCTTCTGGCCTCCAAGAAAGCCTGTGAGGAAGAGGAGGGCTGTGGCAACGAGTGATGGAGGTGAAGGTAAAAGCACCTCTGGCCTCGCTGAAACAAGGTCTGTCAGTTGAAAAGTGAAGCGAGGTGAGCTCTTGCTCATGTTTGACTTTCCTTTGGCCAAAATAAATGACACCACAGATTGCATTATGTAATTTTAAATTTGTTTTAAATATAACCATTAAAGGTCAGAAAAATATTTCCCTAGTGATGTCCCAGAACTGAAGGCAGGGCCTTCTTCCCCAGAAATAGTCACGGGTGACAGAGTAATGAGCCGGGTTTCCTGTGATGCTCCCGAGGCTGGTACGGGTGGAGCCGCTCAGCTTTTCCCTCCGAGGTCAACAGGGCTCTGTGGGGCTGCGTCCCTCGCAGGCACTTCACCCTAGTGTTACAAAACCCACTCAAATCAGTCTTTTGGGGACAAAAGCTACGGATTGGGGACACACACCCACTTTATAGAGGTGTACCCAGCTTTTGCTGCTGGGGGGGCTGCTTCCCCGTGGCGCTGGATCGGCACGGGGGCTGCAGAGGTCCCGGAGGAAGGAGTGAGGTGTGCAGCTGGAGGGACCCCAGCTCTGCTATAAATACTTGGTTCCCTGTGGCAGTTTAAAGCCTGTTGAAAACATCTACAAACCCGGGTCAAACTTGGGGAACAGTCTAAACGGGAGGGGAAAGGACGAGAAGGGGGAGAGGGATGTGGCAAAGCCAAAACACGCTGCTGCAGCGGTTTCGAAGTGGAAGACTCTGACATTTCTTTACTGAAACAAACATTTCGCAAACAAAACACCCAGAAATGAATTGAATTACTCAGTTTGACCCCAGATTCATTCTTCTCTGTTTGTTTGTTTGTCTTTTATTTTTTGCCCTTTGTTTGGGGAGTGGAGGGAGCTTGTTCCTGGAAAGCCAAACCAAAATTCCCAACATCTCCCTCCCTAACCACTAGATTTTGGCCCTGATTGCTGTTTCTCCCATGTTCACCATTTCCTGGTGGTGGACATGAGTTGGGGTGACTTTTGCTTAGGTGGTCTGCCATCAGGGTCCCTCCACCCTCCTCTGCTCCCCTCAGGGGCCAAGTTTGGAGGGTGAAGGAGGAGACCCAGTCTGCAGTGGCTGTCTTAGTCCTTCTTCCTGGGAAAGGGGATGGATCCCGGGTTAGGAGCCCATGCCCAGGGCTGCAGTCTCCATACCGCCTGCTCTTCCAGTGGTGTCCTTGGAAGCAAGAGGCAGGATTGTTCCTGCCCGCGCATGTGTGCATGGGTGTGTTTCATTGTGTGGCTCCAAAGCCTTTCTCCCTCCTTGCCAAGCCTGGCTTTGGTCCCTCCTCTGATGGATGGCTGGAACAAAGGATCACTTTGTTGTCCTCATCTGAAACAGAGAAAACAAACAGACGTGAAACCCCTGTGCTCTGAGGCTGTTGAGTGTGTTGTCCATCTCGTCCAAGTGGGGTGAGCAGTTCAGCCCGAGGTCTGTTTAAAACAAGTTTATGTGCACATGAACTGCAAACCTCACGGTTACCCAGTGCAAAGAAAAGCAGCTCCTAAACTCATAGAAAGGCAGTTTTTCTGTAGCAGGATGTCCTGGGCTAAACCTTTCAGGTTTGCTTCTCTGGGAGGGTGCCCTCAGAGTAGGATTTTGCAAGAGATGAGCATGCGCTCCTGGGTGATCCTGGTGTGGATCTGCCTGAATTCCTGCCCACTATGCACCCACAGCCTCCCCTTGTTCTTGGTGCTCTTTCCTGTGCCCTTGTTACCATGGGAAGCAGGACGGGAAGGACAACTGCGAGCCCCAATGGATGAGCAGATATTTGTTTCTTCTGATAAAGTAGTCACAAGGGAGCTGTTTCCCAGTAGCCTCCGAGAGGGATTTCTTCCTGGAGAGGGTGGGGAGGCACTGGCACTGATTGCCTGGAGAAGCTGTGGATGCCCCATCCCTGGAAGTGTCCAAGGCCAGGCTGGATGAGGCTTGGAGCAACCTGGTCTAGTGGAAGGTGTCCCTGCCCATGGCAGGGGGTGGGACTGGATGATCTTTAAGGTCCCTTCCAACCCAAACCATTCCATGATTCTATGAGGGTTCCATGGGTGTCCTAGTGGGAACTGAGCCTGGGGGGATCTTTCCTCCACGAAGCAGCTATAAATTCAGTGTTTTCAACTTGACCCAAGGTCTGATGCGTGTCTGGTTCGATGGGGTCAAAAGCAGTGCATGTGGGGAGCAGCCCGAGCTGGCGAGCAGGGGGAGCACTGTCGGGCTTGCCCTGATGCTTAAACCTAGCTATTTTCTGGCCAGAACACCTCATTTCTCCCCCTTCTCTATCTGGAAGGAAACATACCTTGCAAGACAGAAGCAGGGCAGGGGTAGGTGATGGCAGGTCTCGGTTTGCCAAGGACAAGCTGTGCTCGGCGTTTTCTTTGTACCAGAATTTGGTCCTGAGCTCTCCTCATCCTTTTATGTTAAAAACACCCTGGGTCAGACCCCTTCCTGGCTTCTGCGATGCATTTGGCAAGCCCTCAGCATCCTCAGGAGGAGAAGCTGTCCTGTGCTGGGGAACATTAACAGCTTTTCTGTAACATAGGGGTTTTGCTGCAGTTTCCCTTTAATACCTCATTTATTCTCTCCAACCGCTCAAACCCAGTCCTGTTTGACGAAAACTCAAACCCTGCTCTCGTGCCAAGGATACCTTATCCTGGGAGACCTCAACCTTATAATCCAGGGGAGGGGGAAAGCAGCACTCTTTGGGTTCATTCATTTTATTTCTCCTAAGTGGTGCTTTTTGCTGATGTATGTTAAACATTGTTTCTCTAACCCCATTGATAACTAATCATTTTAATTTGTAGCTTGCGGAGGGTATGACCAGCTCAGCATTAGTTAACATACCAGCTTCTCGGGCCCAGCCTCATGTATGTATTGCCTAATTTCTAACTTACTTGCTTGATTAATGTTTTTAATGAATGATGTGTGTGCATATATATATTTTTAAAGACCTGCAAAAATTGAGGCATCCCTTCGTGTGAAAGATCTCCTTGCTGTCCCAGAAAACGGGAAATTTCATCTTCCTACGGGTGTGTGTGCATTTCAGCAATGGATTTCCTTCATGCCAAAAAACGAGATCTATTTTGGGAGGGCGGGATGAGGAAGCTTCCTCCCTCCTCATCCTTGTGGATCGGGCAGAATTACACACATGCTCGAGGTCAGATGTCTTCCCACGGCTTCTCTGGGCATGCTGGCAGAGTCTGGTGGAGACTGTGTGTCCTGGGTTGCTGCAGGGGCATGGTTGTGGACTCTGTGGGGCTTCTGTGCCCCTCCATGTCCCCATGGGTCTTCTGCGCCCCTCCACGTCCCAGCTCAGGGACGGTGACAAGCCCTAGGCATCATGTTGGTGTAAGCTGAACTAAGAAAGTGTTGGCCTTCCACAAAAAGGAAGGTTTCACTACCCAATGAAGGTTTCATCCCATCAGCAGGACTTTGCACAGTCCTGGTTCTTGTAGGTGTACAGCCTGGTGCCCTCAAACCGTGGGGAGGGTGGAAATGCCTGAGCAGGGACAGATCCCTCCTCGCAAAGTGTCTCCTTCTCCCTTAGTGCGTTTTTCATAAGAAAATCAGAGGTTTGGTGTGTTCCTGGGTTTTGCAAGAAAGGCAGTGAAGCTGCTTTGCTTTCGCAGGGCTGACCCTCCAGAGGAGCAGTTCTCCATGCCCCAAATTCATCCCTAGCAGGGTTGTGACCCTGGGGCTCTTCATCCCTCTTAGATTCATCTTGATGCTGGCCCCTGAGCTATGGGACATGGGCTATTCCCACCAAGACCCGTGCACGTCCCTCCTGAGTGTTTCAGGCCAGAATTAGTCGCATTGCTTTCCACTCCTTCGCTGTAATGAACAGGGATGCTTTTCCACCGGCCGAGCCCGGAGCTGTGCCTTTGTGCTCCAGCCTGAGGTGTAAAACGCCGGTGAGTCAGCCCAGCCCTTTGGAAGAAGGTCAGCTCGGAGGTGTTATTTATACGGTGTCTTTGGGAGGAAACGTCTCCCTTGGAGGTCTCACCATACGGGATTGAAGGAAGGATGAGGTCGGCTTTCACTCGCTGCAAATAGAGTAAAAATGGAGCAGAGCATGTGGAGTGGGACATGGGCTGCAGCTTCATGGCAGCTGCCACTTTTCCTTGCAGAAGGCCCTGATGGGCATCGTTGTAGGTCCTGGCATAGGGTTGGAGCACGTTTAATGTCCAGCCTGTCCCTCCATAACGTATAGACGTGTGCTTTGTTGGCCCTACGTGCATCTGAAAGGGGCCTGCAAGAAAGCCGGGTTGAGGGTACTTTTTACAAGGGCCTGTAGTGATAAGACAAGGGGTAATGGGTTTAAATTGAAAAAGGGTAGATTTAGATTAGATATAAAGAAAAAATTCTTGCCGGAGAGAGTGGTGAGGCACTTCTTGGTGAGAGTGGTGGGACAGGTTGCCCAGAGAAACTGTGGATGCCCCATCCCTGGAAGTGTCCAAGGCCAGGCTGGATGAGGCTTGGAGCAACCTGGTCTAGTGGAAGGTGTCCCTGCCCGTGGCAGGGGGTGGGAGTGGGTGGGCTTTAAGGTGCCTTCAACCCAAACAGTTCTATGATTCCATGATCTCTCCAGTATCTCCTTTATCCTTTGCACCCACAAATTATTGTTCGTAGATGCGGCTTCCTGCCTCACAGAGAGAAGACAGAAGGGTGACTGTGCTGGGATGCGGAGTACAGGAACAAAAGCTCCATAAATGCCCTCCCCCATCCTGCTGTTCATCAGCATCTTTAATTTAAGTGAATATGATTTTGGTTTAGCTCAAACAAAATTTTACCCAAAAAACCCTTCAAAACCCTCCCCCAAAACCAAAAAAGCTGCAAACCATTAATTTAAAATAAAAGCAACAGAATATTAGGCAGTAATAAATAGGCCTTCACTAGGACCCTACAAGAATGTGCTTAAATATAATAAACCTCCTGTCGTGGAATGCTGCTGATGCCTTATGGGGAAAACCATCCTGTTTTGGGAAGCGTATCACCAAGACGGCCCGTGCACATCTTCCTTCCCCTCTCCTCCTTTATAGCTGGGGAGCTTTGCTTGAAAACAGGAGCTGTGGAATGAGGCATAGGGGCTGCAGCTGGTTAAATATTAGGAAAAAAGCTTTTACAGCCAAAAAAATCCAGCCCAGTGTGGAGCGTGCAAGGGAGCTCCTGAACTTCCCCAGGTTCTGCCTCCGACCGTGGCGTTAATGAGCTGGAGGAGGGAGAATGTGGTGGGAGGCTGTGACTTGCCCTGCATGGAGAGCTGAGCTTGCAGATCAGCCTGCCCGTCTCCTCGGTGGAGTGCACGAGAGGCTTCCCCCTCCCCACCTTCACCTCCAGTGTGTGGGTTTTCTGCCTCCCCAGCAGCATGGCCTCAGTCTGCTGAGAAAACCTTGAAGAACCCCAGACCCACAAACAGCTCTGGAAAATGGGGCAGGCATTGCCAGGGGGGCCCAGAGAGCCACGGCGGAGGGCAATGGGCATCGCCTCTGCTCCCTGTGGCAGTGATCCTCTACACCTACCTGGGGGTTAAAGGCTGGGGAGAAGGGATAGTGTGGTGGGGGTGTCGGGTCAGGGCTGCCAGAGCTGATGCTTCAGGGTCTGCCTGCAGCCTGCAAGAATCCAAACACTTAATCCGCTATTGTTTATAACCTCGTTCACAAACCCTTTTTATTCTGGCCTCTCTTCGCACTCCCCTGGTGCTGCTGTTGCCAAAGCGCTCCTAGACAAAGTCAGGAGTTGGCCCTTCGTCCCTCTCTTGCCCCTCCTGAGAACCCTTGGCATAAGCAAAGGAGATGATTTTGCAACACCGACATCTCGTAGACCCACCTCTCTGCTCCAGATCTGTCCCCTTCCCGCTGCGTTGAAATCCTGGCTCATCCCTCTGGAGTTCAACTGATTCCATCACGTTCAAAGGGTGAGAGACTCATGACTTCTTAAAATGTCAAAATAAGCTCTTTCGTGAGCCATTCCGCTCTCCCTGCCTGGGAGAAGCACTCTGTAATTATCCACAAATCCCCCTCTGTAATTATCCACAAGATCCCCTCTTTGTTGCCCTGTAAATCCCTTTTTCCAGCTGTCAAACCTTCCCAAGAAGTCAGGTCAGAGCACCTCGTGTCTCAGGTCCCACGCTGCAGCACCCTGTCACCCCTGGGCTTGGTCAGTGTCCCCCTGAAGCTCCCCAAGCCCAGGAGGTGCCATGTCCGTGCCCCGGCCGCGATGCCCACCAGAGCCGACCTGAGAGAGGTCCTGATGAGACCCCGGTGAGCTGATTTCCCTGAA
The DNA here is from genome assembly GCF_000690775.1 of Eurypyga helias. Taxonomy (NCBI): domain Eukaryota; kingdom Metazoa; phylum Chordata; class Aves; order Eurypygiformes; family Eurypygidae; genus Eurypyga; species Eurypyga helias. The sequence continues at coordinate 47,008 of NW_010258445.1, forward strand.
TCTGGGACCTGTGGTCTGGTTTTGATATCTGCCTTAAGAGCAATATTTAAATGGAAGCTCTTTGGGGCAGTTTCCCATCCTCCTCCTTTTCTACAGAGCAAAGCACAATGGATGCTGAATCCCGAGTGGAGTCCCAGGGCGTAATAATAACAGACTGTTATTGATTCATTGTAAGGGCAAGAGGAAAAACCAGAAATGCTTCTGAAAATTCACTTTAAAATGTAGGTAGATAGAGCTGGGAATTATCAGAAAGCTGCTTGTGCAAGCAAGGAATAAGCAGGGTGTATCTGGGGAGGATACGGTGCATCAGGGCCAACAAGGAAGCTGGGGGAGACTTGTCCCAAGGGCAGGGAGTGACAGGACAAGGGGTAACGGGGTTAAATGAAAAGAGGGAGATTGAGATGGGACATCAGGAAGAAATTCTTCCCGCAGAGGGTGGGGGAGCACTGGGACAGGTTGCCCAGAGAAGCTGTGGATGCCCCATCCCTGGAAGTGTCCAAGGCCAGGCTGGATGAGGCTTGGAGCAACCTGGTCTAGTGGAAGGTGTCCCTGCCCATGGCAGGGGGTGGGACTGGGTGGGCTTTAGGGTCCCTTCCAACCCAAACCATTCTGTGATTCTGTGATTTTGCAAAGCACCTGTTGGCCACCAAGGGGCTTTGAGGGTCCTAATCCCCTTTGGCAGGGTGTCCTCGTGCATGTCTTCTCACCCCTGCTCAGGGTCGAAGGGACAAACAGGCTCCTTCTCCTGGGAAGTACAAATGAGCTTTCAAGTCCTGTTGAATGAAAATGTGGGGTTAGTGTGAAAACCCCGACAGGGGTGGGAGGGAGGACCCCCTGCATGGTTAATGCCCATTGAACTCCTGCATCCCCAGCTGTGGAATGGTCTGGCCAGATGTGCTCTCCACCAGCCTGAGCTTGCTGGAGCGGTAGCAGGAGTCAGGCAGTCCATGAGCATCTCCCAGGGGAGAGGAGCTCGGGAAGAGCCCTCAGACACCTCAGAGCTATGAAACTGCAATGAGGAGCCTCTGCTCTCCCCTGGGATGCACTATAAGGTGTTTTCTATGCAGTTGTTGGTACCATTATTTTGGCTTGCGATGCTTGGGTTGAAAGAAATACAAATAACCCGTCAAACAACAAGTTAGCAAAGCTAACCCCAGCCAAAAAAAAAAAGAAAAAGTCAAAATCTGTAAACTATTTGGAATAATTGGTTATTTGCTGTGTTTGCTAGTTCCAAATCAGAGCACATATTTTACGGCTTATCCTGTTACTGTTAGTTGGAAGAGGTCTTGGTGTTGGGTATCTCCTGAGTCCCCACCCCTCTCTGCAGCCCAGCGTTGCCCTCCGGTGTCATTTTTACCTCCCAGCAATTCATGCCTGCTCGGGGGTGGCCCACCACTGCTACAGCTGATGGGTGAAAGCCCTCCCTGACCTTTCAGCATGGCAAGCTGGCTTTCTACCAGCCAGGGTGGCAGCGAAAAGCGGCCCCAGATATAAGCCAGAGGAAAACTGGTGGCAAGAGGGTACATGGGTGGCTGCCTTTGGCTGAACATGGCTAAATGTGAACATGTCTAAATGTAGGCTGATTGAGCTGGTTGGAAAAAACCCACTGAAAACCAGGAGTTTTGTCCACTTCTGAGCAAAATTAATGGTTTGGTGAAAAAAAAAACCTTGAAAGAGCCTTAAATGGATAATTTCTCTTTATGAACATCTGACAGTTCACACCTTGAGGGCTAAGGGAAGGATAAGCCACATCCTCTTGTAGCCTCCCTGCATGTGGTTGTCTCCTCCTCCCTCCAGCGTTGCTCTCTGCTGCTCAGAGCTGCTGCAGGTCCGTGGGATAGGTCGAAGGAACCAGGGAGAAACACCAGATTAACCCACAGACAGATGCATCTTGGGAAGAGGTGGGAATTCAAGGACATGGGGAGGTTGATAGCATGAAAAAGGCTTCCCCCCAAGCTCCCGGGGATTGGCAGGCATCTCCCAAGCCCAGTTTATGACACCTCCACTCCAGTGTCTTGGGCAGGGCATGGCATCCTAGCAGGAAAAATCTGCTTTTTCCTGCCTCCCAGGCACTTCTGCAACGGCTCTTTGTCTGGATCTGTAGGTGATGGAGCCCGTTGGGCAGCAGGGGCGGACGTGCCTCCCCAGCACGGGGATAGCTGGCACCTTGCTGGGGCGGTGGGTGGCTGGGGGGCTGCATTACAGCCGTTTCATTGCAGAACCACCCCGAGGATGCATCCCACCGCCGCTCCATTTCCAGCCCGGGCGTGCCGACCTCTGCAGCAATGCTCCACAGAGCAGCGCAGGGATTTAGGATGTGGTCGGAAAACCCTCAAGGAGCGCAGCTGCGGTCTTTAAAGACGTTTTTTTCTTCCCCAGCTGTTTGCTGTGGCGTCTCCACTGGAGTTTTCTGTGCCCATGGGAGGGCAGGGCAGGGTGAGTTTAGCCGGGTAACGAGCTGAGCTGACCAGGCTGCCTTTGCGCCGGAGCAGATGGGGATGCTGATACCACACGCTCCGAGGCCGAGATTTAGGGTGTCATCTCCTGCACAAGCACGGTAACAAACAGCTGGGGAGCCCCGTCTGTACATGTCCAAGCTGTTTCTGGAGGGATCTTCTCATCCCAGCTGCAGAGCTTTCCCACAGCAGGAAATCTGCCTCCCAGATGTGAGGTGCATCTGAGACCAAGGCAGTGGCTTAGCTTCTTTAGAGGTGGTATTTATTATTGCTATAATTATCTATATTCCCACAGGGAAGGGTGTGTAATCGCTAGGAGAGTTAGCATAAGTATTAAACATCAGTTGGCTCATGCCTGCTCTGCTCTCCTGGCTTTGCTGTCTGGGCGTTCGCCTCTCCGTGCCTCAGTTTCCCCCACATGTAAGGTGATGATGATCAGGACTAACTTTCACCAGAAGCCAACATGTCCATTGCGTAGCAACTTCCCAGGCTTCCTCACCTCCTTTTGCTCCAGACTGGAATGGCCATTCCAATATATTCTGTGAAAACTGGGTTTTGCTGGACAAGATCAGCCTCTTGCTATTCCCATCTGGGAACACATCTGATGGGATGGGCTTGCAGTTGCAGGAAACCCTGGGTAGGGTGGGCGAAAATTGCTCTGGCTCAGTCTCCCTGACAAAAATGAGGTTAAATACCAGTGTATTGTCCCCTGGGTGAAACAAAATGAGATTGAAAATACCTCGAGAGCTGCCAGGCTGACACAGGTCTGCATTTTGGGGTCCAGGGGAGGGAAGAACTTCAGTACCCTCAACAGCAATATGCATAGCCCTGGGTCCTACGTGGAGATCAGGCAGAGCTTAAACCTCTTCCCTGTTATCTGGAGGTGGCAAGTGAATGGCGGCTGCTGGCTCTGGTGAGGGCAAGGCCTGATCCAGAATGCCCTTAAGGCTGCGTCTGAGGAGCCTCCTTGACTTCAGAGGGATTTGCACACTCAGTTGAAGTTAAGCCTGTGTCTGAGTGCTTTAGCTGTGTCCAAGCCATAATCCCAGGAATGTTTCAAATAGGAACTTGCAGCTTGCTGGTGAAATTCTGGTTTTAAAGGCATTAAAAAAAAAAAAAAAATCTGAATTTCTTTCTTTTTGGAAACACTGTGCTTTTGGCCAGCAGACATTCGTTTCTTCTGGGATGTCCGCTTGGAAGGTGCTCTCCTGATGCCCCTTTCCTAGATGCTCATGCAGCTGCTGGAAAACTGATGAGATGGTCCCATTCAGGCTCTTGCCTGGTGGAATGGTCCTGATTCCATTTCTGTTGCTCCAGTGCTAAATGTTGACCTTCCCATTTTAGCAGAACCTGCCAAATCTGGGAACCCTGGAGCTTGAAAGGTCTTGAGTTCCGATCAGCACGGAATGGGAAAGTGTTTGCCATCCTGGCTCCAATCTTGGGGCCTTTGGGATGCAGGTGCCAGCCAACATTATGGTGGTCCCTGCTCTGTGGGAGCAGTGGTCGGGAGGGAAGAGGGAGTGAGCAGGGATGGGGAGACAGCACACCTTCCGATAACCATGACAGCAGCTCACTGAATCCGAGTGAGCTTCTCCCTAAGCCCAAATTTTAGCTGTCAATCACTTGATATGAAATTTATCTACGCATGATGTCCACCCGTGGACCTATGCCCCGTGGGGTCTCCATGCAGAAGTTGGAGAGGGGGTGCAGGATGCTCACGGTCCCTCAGCTGCCTGTGCCGGGGCTCAGGGCACAGACCCCAACTCTGAGGACTGTCCCATGCCACATCCAAGAGAAAATACCAGAGCTGATTTTTTGGCTATCGCCTGGTTGCTAAATGAAATCCCCGAATTCGATCGCTCTTGTGATGGAGCCATTGCTTTCCCTGCCTTTCTCATTCACGGCAAATGGATTAACATCCTTTGCTATTAACATTCCAGCTGCTCCCCTTGCCTCCTCTTTTTTTTTTTTTTCTCTTCCTTTTTTAAAAATTTGTAACACCAGTAGAAATCGGCAAAAAATATCTAACCAAATTCTTTGTCTTGGGGCTGCAGAAGATACCATGGGTAAGTCGTCAGATTAGTTTAAGTGCTTTCTGTGTAACTCAGTACCTGTGGAATGTCGTAATAAAGCCATGATGGTCAGAGTGTAGCTTTTTAAACAATAAAACAGGGGAAGCGATGAAAGGCAATTTTTTTTCAAAAAGAAAAAAAAAAGGGAAGCAGCAGAGGCCTCAGAGTTAATTTATGTAATATTTCTATTAAAAACAATGTCTATTCAAGACAGCCTGCACCGTTGGCTTAAAATATAAATCCAATAAACCTCTATTATGATTCCTCCATTAGGTCAGTGTGATGGAATTCTGTGGACTTCTAAAATAAGACATCATTATTTTTCAGGAATGTTTCATGAATCACAGTCAGAGCCCCTTCATCTTTGCTTGTATAAATTTCAAAAATGGTGCTCTTATTAAATATATACATTTGCCGAAGCCGGCAGCCGGCTTTCTTCTTGGATCAGCATCCTCGGAGCTGAAATCCAGTTTGCGGAGCAGATGAAGCAAATGCTCCTCCATGGCGTTGCGGCTGTGGGCTGTGAGGTTGCGAGGCTGAGGTTGCATGAGATTTGCCTGTTTCTTTGTAAAATTACAATGAGAAGAGAGTGAGGTTGCTCCTGAGGGAGGTGCAGTACCTGAGGATCTGTTTCTTTAGTGGAAGTATATGCATTTTATGCATTTATTCATTTGCTCATGTGCTTTGTTTGGATGGGGAGCTTGGGTGGTGCTGGGACACAAACCAGAAAGGCAAACCCCATCCCAGAAAACCCAAAACATTCCAGGCAAAGCCTAAATAGGGTCTGAGTTTAAGAGCAGTCCTCACATCCTCCCTGAATTTAAGGCTCAGGACCATGTTAGCACAAGAATTAATTCATCTCATCCCCTGTGTGGTCCTGCGCTGAGCTCCTGGGAAGACCACCACCCAAACTGCCCAAAATATGCCCCTAAAAACGCTGCAAATTTCTTATAATCTCATCCTCCCATGGAAAATCACCCTCTCCGCTGACAGATCTAGCTCCACGGTGCTGCTGCGGCTGCGACCACTGGATTAGGGCTGGAAACATCCCAAAAGCACCTTGAGACTGCGGAGTGAGGGTTGGGTTCACCATGGCTTCGTGGTCTCTGCAGGACAGAGAGCCCAAACCCAGGCTGGGCTGCGGGGTTGGTGCACGGGGTGGGAGGTCACCTCTAGCAATTCTGGGGGGTGCTGCTGTCACTGACCGTTGGGCTTTGCACGTGGAGATGTGTAACTCTGGTATCCCTTGCTGCCAGGAGGAAGAGTTCATTGACTGGTGGAGCAAATTCTATGCTTCCACGGGAGAGAGAGAAAAATGTGGCTGCTATTTAGAGAAGGGCTTTGACACCCTGAAGGTAAGTGGCCTTGGCTGGTTCAGGCTCGTTGAACCTGCAATCTCCATGATGTTTTTCCACAAACTGTGATTTTTTTTTTTTTTTTGGCATGTTTAGGCTTTTTTCTTTCTTCTGGGATGGGAAAAAACAAACAAACAAAGAAAAAACCCCAGAACAAAAATTAAAAAAAAAAAACCAAGCCCAAAACATTTTCCCCTGAGAGCAGGTACTTTTGTTTTTAAAAAAATAACCATTTTGAAAACTCAATTTTCTTTGTAAAATCCTTTCTGGTCACTTTCCACTTGGCAGCCTTCAAGAAATTTTTACTTCGATTCTAAGTGTCAGAGGAGGTGAAGAAATGCCACCCTGAAAGTGGTTTGGGAACAACAAGGAATGCCAGAGATTGCTTGGGGAAGAGGGAGATTTAAGTTCCCTGTAACAGGAATTGCTAAAGTTAACACAGGAGCCCAAATAGGACTAAAATGGGGAAGACCTTGCCGGGTATTAAGGAAAACATTCCCAGCAGAAAGGTCTCTTTGGCTGCTGAAAACTCCTCTGCAACACCTTGGCTTAGTCTGGGTCTTCCGTGATGTGCTGTTATTTGTTGTAGGGTTGCTCAAGGTCTGTTCTTCATCGCTGTCCTGGGGGGGGTGGGGGTGTGCAACAAGGGTGACAGGTCCCAGGACTCTGTCCCAGTGAGTGGTATTTCCCCCAGACTGAGGAGCTTGGGTCCAGTCTTGTCCCAGATCTTGCCCCAGGTCAGTGGGGACGTGCTGCTGGTCCTCCTCTGCCCAGCAGTCCCTCCCCTTGTCCCCCATCTCTCCCTCCCCAGGTCTACGAGACGGAACTGGAGAACGTGGAGGACTTTGAGCATCTCTCCGACTTCTGCCACACCTTCAAGCTGTATCGAGGCCGGTCGCAGGACTCGAACGATGACCCCTCGGTCGTGGGGGAGTTCAAGGTGTGATGGTCTCTCCACCTGTACCTGGGAACACACTCTGCAGGGTGGAAGGCCTTGATGCTGAGTGGGATGGTGCCAATTAACCATTTTTGGGTAGGACTTCAGTGAGAAATGGGCCATAAAAGTAGATCACTAGGTCCAGTCTGCGCAGGTCTGCTGCGCTCACCTCTTTGCTAGCTTGGAGACTCCACGACAGGGAAGTGGAAGAGGAGGAACAGGTTAGAGGGTCTCTGTGCAGAGGTAGAGTAGAGTTTGCACTGGTGTTGAAGCAAGGGTTGTCTGATACAGGTTGTATGGTACAGGCAGCTCACCACCCTGCTCCTGGCTCCCTCCACCACGCAGAGCCTGGCAGGACAAGGTCTGGTCTGGTAGGCAAAAGCGGGTCAGGATCTGGGCCCTGTTTGCAGCGCTGTAGTCGTTGTGGATGCCCCATCCCTGGAGACATTCAAGCTCAGGTTGGACAGGGCTCTGGGCAACCTGCTCCGGTTGAAGATGTCCCTGCTCACTGCAGAGGGGTTGGACGAGCACAGTGACCTTTAAAGGCCCCTTCCCACCAAAATCATTCTGTGATTCTACGCAATCACCCAGACTGTTGTTGCGAGCCAGCTCACACAAGACCCATCCGCACACGTGGGTGTGCAAACACAGCTGAACATGTCTGTCCTTCACAGGGTTCGTTCAAAATTTACCCTCTCCCGGATGATCCGCGAGTCCCCGTGCCACCTCGGCAGTTCCATCAACTCCCAGCCAGAGGACCCCAGGAGTGTCTTGTCAGGGTCTACGTCATCCGGGCCTTTGACCTCCAACCCAAGGACACTAATGGAAAGGTATCCTTCTGGGAAAAGATCTGCTGGACCTCAGTGCTGGCTTGTGGGGTGGGCTCTTTCAGCAGGTCAGCCCTAATGGGTCAAAATCTGGGTAGAGGGCTTAAAATTTAGAAACAATGGTGAGAGCAAGAAGGAGAAAGTCTACTCCTTCTTTCTGCCTCCATTCCAACACCTGGGAATCCCAAGAGCCAACTCTTCATCCATCCTGAGGGGTTTTTCAGTAGGGGTACTTAAAACAGCTCAGTGAGGGGTTTTTTTTCTTTTTTTTTTCTTTTTTTTTTTTTTAGCATTTTGGTGCCAAAAGAAACAAAATTATGTCTTTCACATGATTGCTTTTTTGCAAAGCTATGCCAGTCTGAAAGAAAAAATCACTGAAAAAAGAAAATCATATTGGTTCAAAAAGAAAAATGTGCATTATTTTCCCTTTGCAAAAAAAACCCCAAAAAAACCCCAACCCAAACCTCAGGGAAAAATCCTTCCTAACTCTCTTTGTTGCACTGGAAATTAGGGGAAAAGTGTGGGTTATATTTTAACATGTACAGAACAAAACTGTTTTCTAATCTGCCCAGTTTTTGGATATGGACTTGGAATGATAAAAATTTCCTGTAAGAGACTCCTGAAGATCAAAAAAAGAGGAGTAAAAAAATGCCTTTTTTACCCTGAAAACCGAAACCCATCCAAGTTTGATCCACAGTCTGTCCCTCTGTGCTGTGATGTCCCCTGAAGCTTGTCCCAGTCAAGCTGAGACAATGGGAGCCCTGGATGCCCAGTCCATCCTCACACTGCAGACCTTCCCCGAACACTGCTTTTCCATCCTTTGCTTCCGAAAAAAACCTGCAGGTCAAGGAAAAGTGATGAGAAACTTGGTCTTTGTGGGTTTTTTCCAGGCATCATAACTAGCCAATATCTTTGCTTTTTTCTTTTATTTTTACTTTCTATTGTGATCAAGGTTGGTGGGTCCCTCTAGGTACTGGACTCAAGCTGGGTGACATCTTCTACATGAAGTTGTGGTGGGTTTTTTTTCCTTTCCCCTGGCAAAAATGCTGACTTGAGTTAATTTAACCACTTTTCAAATTTATGCTTGTTTCCCGGAATAGTTTTACTTGTGAGAGAGAAGCCTAAATGCTTGCTAAAATATAAAAATATTTGATACAATTTTTAGATGCGCAACGAGTCTCTATGTTATTTTTAAAAATTTTTCCAGTTTGTTGCAGCATCTTGGAAATGAATGGTTTTGAGCCACATTTTTTTTTTGAAACAAAATGTTTTCCCTTTTGACATTTTAGTCCTCTGTATTTGTAAACCTATTTTTGATCAAACTTAAAAAATGATGACCTCTATGGAACCCCAAAATAGGTGACTCATATGAGAACAGGAACATCCCGAGGACTTCAGAGCAAGCCCATTCCATCGAAGAAGCCATAAGTAGTTTTTTTCGTGCTCTTTTATTGCTTTTCCACCTCATTCACCTCAGAAGGGCTTGGACTCTTGTCCTGCACTGCGGAGTGGTCCTTTGGTCATCCTCAAGAAGGAATTGAGGAGCAGGTAGCTCTTGCTGGCGGTCACGGGTGTGTAGTTAATGGTCAGACTGTCCTATCCTTGAAAACAGGCATTAGTCAAGGGTGGTGGAAGATCTCGCTTGCTGGGACAAGGAGAGGCAGTTATTCCTTCACCATCCATATTGGTGTGCAATGACTCTTGCCTCCATTTATTTTCACTCCCATCTTTAGTGCGATCCCTACGTGAAGATTTCAGTGGGAAAGAAATACATCAATGACCAAGAAAACTACCTTCCCTGTACGCTGGAGCCTGTCTTTGGAAAGTAAGTTTTGGTTCAATCTGTATTCCATGGGATTTTTTTAATGTCATATTGAGGGAATAGGGCTGGGCCAACCAGAGCTTCTCATTCCAACCTACGTTCAAGGCCAGGTTGGACGGGGCTCTGAGCAACCTGATCTAGTTGGAGATGTCCTTGCTTACTGCAGAAGGGTTGGACTAGGCAACCTTTTAAGGTCCCTTCCCACCCAAACTGCTCTGTGATTCCCTTGGCATGCTCTTGGCTCATGTCCAGCCAAGTAAGTCTGGCCTTGGCTCTGCCCTACCCACCGTGGCTCGTGCTCATCTTTCCTCTGCGACTTTGGAGCTGTGGAACATGGACTTGGTCTGTTCTGTCATCAATGGAAATGTCAGGAGGGTTGTTTATACCTGAGATTCCCCTGTGGAGGTGTCCGCCTCATCCCACTGATGGTAGAGAGAGTCTGGGGAAACTACTTCTTGGAGACCTGCTTGATTAGGCTGTGGCATAGGACACCACAAAATCAGATGCTCTGAAAAAGAATTATCTATAAACATGATATGGACTGGTTGTTTGTCTCGCAGCAGGGCCAGAGCTTGTGATAAAAGGCAAAAAGATAATGTTGTTTACAGAAAAGGGCATTTGTGACAGCTGGAAGGCACCATAAAGACCAGGGAAAGCAGAGGGAGGTAGAGCCTGGTGCTCAGCCTCTGTGTGTCAACAGGACTTTGGTCTCCTAGAAAACTGGGATTGGATGTCTGTGGTTATGCTTCAGTCGCAAACAGGGTCCAGCCCTACTCCACACGACGTCCAGCTGGTTTTCTTAGGCGGCTGACGCCACCTCAGGCTCTCAATGTCTTGACACCTTCCCAACAAAGCAAGACAGAGAGGGAGCTGCACCATCTGCGGGGATGGAGGAAAAGGGAGAGGGATGGGGAGGGTGCTAATGGTGAGTTTATGGCCATAAACAGGAAAACAGAAGGTTGAACCTGAACATGAGGAAACCCTTCTTCACTGAGGGTGAGAGAGCACTGAACAGGCTGCCCAGAGAGGGGGTGGAGTCCCTTTCCCTGGAGACTTCCCCAAGCTGCCTGGACTTGTTCCTGTGGGATCTGCTCTAGGGGATCCTGCTCTGCCAGGGGGTTGGATTACATGATCTCTAGAGGTCCCATCCAACCCCGACCACGCTGTGACTCTGTGAGACCTCAGAGGACAGCGTGCACTAGCCAAGCCCTTTAGTCCTGCCCAATGGAGATGGCATCTCTGCCTTCCCTACAGCGAACGCAAAGGGGTTGGTCCCCATGCAGCATGAGGGATCCCCGCTCTCCGGGAGCCAGGACCAACTGCTGGGTCACAGACCTGGTTGAGCCCAGCTAAGCGGAGCAAGCCCTCCTTTCCCAAGCCTGGCTCCCGGCCAGAGGCCGTCTAGACAGCGCGCTGCACCTCCCACCAGCTCTTTAAAGCGAGATGTAAAACCGAGGTCCTGGCTGCTGGCGGCTATTAAACCTCCCGTTTCACGAGCTTTTCCCTGGGCGGCTGGCTGCCGTCCAGCTTGAGCTAATTACTTTCTGCTGACCCCAGTTCCTCCTGCACTCTTAATTGGTGGCATAATCACTCACTTCCCCTCCTTAAAGGCTGCTGTGGGGTGGGTGCTGGCAGTGGAAATGGGCACGCTGTTTCTCCCCAGCATCTCCTGCCTTTCAGCAGCAGGTGGAGGGGTTTCTGAGGGTGCTGGGCCAGACCCAAACCCTCCTGATCACCCAGTCGTACCACCTTCCACATCGCCAGCATTTTGGTGCTTTGTCTCTGATTGTCTTTGATTTGAAGAGGGAGAAGAAGGTTTCCTCTTGGTTTATTTTATGGCAGTATGTGGGCTGTGGTGTAATGATGGAAGAGGAGACAGTAGAGAAGAAGGGTGCTTAGGCCTGGGAAGAGAGGACAAGGAGGCTTTGAGGGTCAGTCTCTGACCACAAGCTTGGCTGGGGCAGTTTTGGACATTTGCACTTTGGACTCAAAGAGCAGATGGTTTTCCAAAGCTGTCATTCCTCCTCCTTTCAAATTCCACGGCAATCGTGATTCCTGACTCTCACCTGTTTCTCTTTTTCCTTGGATATTGCGGTGACCACCATCACATCCAATTAGCAGATGGAGAGACTAAGCATGGGCGAAATGTGCTCGAGGATAATTCAACCAGGCAGAAATAAACCCACGGCATGCTTGCTTAGTTGCGTATCCACAAGCTAAACCAGTACAACACAGCACCAATATACTGGACCAATGTGCCAAAGATGTGCAGTGGTTGTACTGTCCTTCCTGGCACTGGTGGGGTTGGGATGGTGTGGGGGTCTGTTTCCCATGGGGCTCTCAGCAGCACGAACCTCCATCTCACGGATATTTCTCGGCTCCCCTTGTGCAGGATGTTTGAGCTGAGCTGCACTCTGCCCCTGGAGAAGGACTTGAAGGTCACACTCTATGACTACGACCTCCTGTCGAAGGATGAGAAGATTGGGGAGACCGTCATAGACCTGGAGAACCGGTTCCTGTCAAAATACGGGGCACGCTGTGGCCTCCCCCAAACCTACTGCATGTAGGTAGCTCTGTGGGCTCGGGCAGGGGGTCCCTGTGGCTGCCAGGGCTGTGCGGTGCCAAGCTGGCCATGGGACCAGAGTGATGGCTCAGCTGTCCCAGGACTGTCCCAGGGGGACCTGACCACCGCTGTACTTCACCGCAGAGATGTATCTTGAGACAGATTCACACCAGAGAAGCCCCACATTTGAGGAACTTCCCTGAGCCCTGGCTCTCCCCCAGAAGGATGAAATGCTTCAGATAACATAAATGTCCTTGGGGAGATCCTGTTATGTCCCTGATACCTCTTGGGTGAGGATGATCCCCCAGGAACAGGGCCAGCTGAGGGGTGTCTGGAGAGGTTATCAGGGCACCCCAGCCCTGCAAGCTGGGGCTGAGTGGGCTGTGGGACATGCAGCCCCATTCACCAGTGAGCTGCACCTCCCTCGGACCAGCCCTCTGGGGTGGAACGCCGCTGCTGCTCCTTGTTGAGGCTGGAAGATGTTTTGTCACGTGTCGAGCTGCTGTTTTCCCTCCTGTTTGCTTTCAGCTCTGGACCCAACCAGTGGCGAGACCAACTCCGTCCTTCCCAGCTGCTTCACCTCTTCTCCCTGCAGCACAACTACAAGGCTCCCACCTACAAGTCCGACCGGGTCATCTTCAGGGAACACGAATACATCCTCTCTGAACTGGGTAAGGGAATGGGGCTGCTTTGGGGTTGCATATAGCTTTCCTTTACCCAGAGCAAGGGATGGAGTGGAAGGTCACGAACGTATCACCATGGGGTGTTATCATGGAGGCCAGGGCTGGGTGATGGGCATGTCTCCATCCTCCTCACCCTGCTGTACAGGTTGGGTCTGCACCTTTCCCGAGCTTGGCTCTGCCCCATGGGCTGCAGCTTGCAGTTGGATCTGCACAAAACCCCAGGATTGAACCCAGACCCAAAAATCCAGCCACATTAACTTTGGCCTTGAGTGACTGCCCTTTGCCGCTCGCAGCAAACCAAATACACGCAGGCTGGGAGCAGCAAAGTCCATCGCAGCTGGAGAGGCTCCAGCCTGATCTTCCAGCTGCTGCTTCGGCCGGAGGAGCAGTTGTGTGGTTTGTGTCTCGGCGTTTTGGGGCTGGAGTCACTAGAGGGAGACAGTATCATACACATGGCATCGCACCATGCTCACACCTGGGGCGGTGAGGTGTGTTCTGGCGGGAAGTGCAAAATCACCCTGTGCCAGCAAAGAGGAAATAACAACGAATGCTGGGGAGGTATTTCCTTGTTTGCACAAAACCACCACCAACACTGACACCTGCAATATCCTGGGCATCATCTTATGCCCATCTGATGCATCTTCAGGGGCAAAATATTGCCTTTTAGGGAAATGGAAGGGATGTTCTGGCCCACGGGAGGAGGTGAAACATCACTGTACATGGCCCAGGGGCCGCAGTTTGATTTTATGAAGGCCACTACAGTATTGCATCAAGGAGGACTTGGCCTGTGGAGGCACAAAACAAGGCACAACCCTCCTTGCTCTTGGGAATCAATGCCGTAATTCATGGTTTTCCTCTTAGGAGAAGGAGGAGTGGGGAAGCAATGTCTTCTTTGCAACCTCTTGTTATGCAAAAGTTTTTCAGCAAGGGCTGGAAAGGTGTTAAACCAGGCAGGGTCTTCCCCCCTCTCCCAACCCCTGCCTTTCACCTTCCTCTGCTTTAATGGCAACCAGTTCAAAAAAACAGAACAAAGTCTGATGCTTGACCTCAAGGAGATCTGGAAACCAGCTGTGTTCACAGAGCAATGTCAGATCTGAACCTGGCGGTATAAAGTGAAGCTATTAAACACGAGAGCATGGGTTTTACAAGCACAGCACCCGGCCCATTATTCCATAACCCCCACATTTGTTGTTTTCTGAGAAGGGCTTTTTCTTTTTCCTGTGCGTACACACACACACACACACGTGCGCACGCCAGGTTTCCACTGCTTGGGAAATAGCCCATATGTCTGAAGTTAACCACTTCAAGATATTGCCAAGAAAGGAGCTGGGATATATCACCTGAAAGTTGCAGAGCTGTAATAATATTTATGGAGCGTGTTTCATTTCAAAGGTCCTCGAAGGTGCATGGCCTTGAAACGCTGTGGCTGAAAGGCAGCGTCTTGGGGGTGATGTCCTCCACTGGCCCCTCCACGTGTGGGGATGGGGAGGTAGGAGCAGGCTCAGCCATAGACAGAATAGAATGGTTTGGGTTGGAAGGGACCTTACAGACCATCGTCTCCCAACCCTCTTGACATGGGCAGGGACACCTTCCACTAGACCAGGTTGCTCTAAGCCTCATCCAGCCTGGCCTTGGACACTTCCAGGGATGGGGCATCCACAGCTTCTCTGGGCAACCTGTCCCAGTGCCTCCCCCACCCTCTGCAGGAAGAATTTCTTCCTTATATCCCATCTAAATCTCCCCGCTTTCAATATAAAGCCATTGTCCCTTGTCCTGTCCGGGAGGCTGAGGCCAAGCTGGCTGTCCTCAGTGCCTGGGTGCAACAAGGGATCCCAAATGCTGGGGAAGAGAAGACAAATATATCCATTAGTGATAGGTCTTGTCTGACCTATTTGTGGAGGATTTAAGGTCTGGCATGGAGTGGGTTGAGGAGGTGGAGATGGTTTCAGGTCTGCTCACGGTGCTGGTCTGTTTGATGAAAGACCACAAATAGCCCAGTGGGAGCAGTGAGGACCAGGGCAGGGGCTAGGATGGCCATCGAGCTGTGCTGGTGGTGCTGGTAGGGCCATCCTTTGCTTCTCATTCTTGTCTTTCACCCTGAACCCAACAGAGAAGAAGTGGGATGCCGCAGGGAGCTCGTTCCTGCTGCACTCCTCTCTGCCCAGCTGAAGACTCTGAATGGTTTAAAATGATGGGATTTAAGCAATATCCATCACACGAGTGCTTGCAAACCACACCAGAGCAAACCCTGTCGTCTCCTCTGCCTGAAGAGCTTTGATCACTTGTAGGATAACACTCGGCTGGGGTGGGAACAGCAGCAGAGCAGCAGCAGGGGTTGGAGGGCTGCTGGAGACCCTGCAGCCCCACATGCTATTGTTTTACGGGACCAGAACCCTTAGGCAGGATGAAAGACTGGGCTCTCCTTTCCATGTGCTTCAACTCGGCCCCGGCAGTGTTTCGCTTGCTGTGATCTGGACAGGGGGGACACACAATTGCAGGAGAGTCCCTGCGCGTCCCTGTCCCATTGTGCAGTGGTTCATTCACGTGTCTCACCTGGATTGTTGGTGATGATGGTGGGTATGTAAACGGAGGCTGTGCTCCGCCTGCTCGCGCTTGCTCCCTCCCACGAGGCAGTCAGGATCTGGCCCTGCCCATGGTGTAATGCTGCTCTTCGCTCTTTGGCAGAGGATGGCAAACCCCTCAACCCGCACCTGGGGCCGGTCGAGGAGCGTCTCGCCCTGTACGCGCTGAGGAAGCAAGGGCTGGTGCCGGAGCACGTGGAGACGAGGCCTCTTTACAGCCCCCTCCAGCCAGAAATCGAGCAGGTGGGTGTTGTGACATGTCCAGGACAAGCCCAAGAAGAGCATCTCCTTTTGATCTGATGCTAGCTGGGTGGCTGGCTTGCTGTGGAGCCACGCTGGAGATAACCACCCCGGGAGCTGGGCTTTTCCCAGGGCAGGGGAGTCAGCTTACGGGGCAGAGCAGAGCACTGTCAAAGACAGGCTGGGGCTCAGCTCTGTGTCTTACAGAGGGTGCTTGGGGAGATCGATTCCAGCCCCCTGTGTTCGTTTTCATCAGCATTCGCACCCAAAAGGTTTTTGTTTGTTTGTTTGTTTTGGTTTGTTTTTTCACATTTCTGATTTAAAAGTCTTAAAGCAGAATTCTTCCATAATGGTAACAACACTGCAGGCCCCTTTGGCAATGTGGCAGCGTGATTTCTGCATCATGAACCCACCCTTGGAGGTGTAAAGTGTTAGTGCTGTAGCCGACTGGGTATTTTTAAGCCAAATGAAAGCTGAATGGGCTTCCATCCAAATCCACTCAAAATCCAGGTATCTGTATTTAGCCTAACCCCTGTTCTTTCATTAACACATATGTGCAGTTGGATCAAAAAATGCTGCTTCCCGGAGAAAAAGATGATTAATTATCATCTGTCATACGTGTTCCAGTTGCATTGCAAAGGCAGTTTCAGGAGACCAGCTCTGCAGCTGGTGTAAATGTGCGCAGCTGCTGATCTGCACCGTTTCAGCTGGTTCCTTTCTGGGGCTCGTGTTTACCCAGCCCACCTCTCCAGTGAAGGGAGAGTTGTCGGCAGAAGTAAATGCACTGGCAGCTACCCCTTTTCATGTTAATTCACCCAATGAAAATGATGATGAGAGTCCAGAGGTGGCTGCTGTCTGCTGACAAGAGGGTCGGTGAAGTTCTCATAGGTTCAGGTGTCAAGGTCTTATCATAGAATCATGGAATGGTTTGGGTTGGAAGGGCCCTTACAGACCATCCAGTTCCAACCCCCCTGCCATGGGCAGGGACACCTTCCCCTAGACCAGGTTGCTCCAAGCCTCATCCAGCCTGGCCTTGGACACTTCCAGGGATGGGGCATCCACAGCTTCTCTGGGCAACCTGTCCCAGTGCCTTCCCACCCTCTGCGGGAAGAACTTCTTCCTGATATCCAATCTCAATCTCCCTCTTTCTGTTTAATCCCGTTACCCCCTGTCCTGTCACTTCCTGCTCTTGTAAAAAATCCTCCCCCAGTTTTCTTGTAGCCCCTCCAGACACTGCAAGGTGCTATAAGGTCTCCCTGGAGTCTTTTCTTCTCCAGGCTGAACACCCCCAGCTCTCTTGGTCTTGGTGGACCAGCCATGGAGACTAGCAAGGATGCTTCCTTCGTGTCACGGGGTTGCCTACGGGCAGAGAAATCAGGGTCTACCCTGCACTCGTGTGTCTAACCAAGAGAACCCATGGGGGTGATCCTGGGTCCAGGGTGGTGCTGTGTGACTCAGCCAATGTTAAATTTAGGGCCATTCCCAAAAAAAGTCTCTGAGCTGCTGCAAAGCCACAGAACAGGCTGGCTCTATGGGCCTGTTTGTAGTGAGCTGAAAGCCATGTTGGGCTATTAAAGTTTTCTGCTGAAATGGAAGATTTTCTTGCCAAAAAGCAAGGAAACCACAAACCCCTCTGTGATGGGCTGATTGTCAAAGGATGGAGCTTTTTTTTTTTCCTTTCAACCCTTGAGACTGCACAATAAAACATTTTATTGGCACCCATTGGTGTTTTACAGTAAAAGAGACCACCTAAAAACACCCCCCTCCCACTTGAGATTTCATCTGCATTTCTGCTGCTTTCTCCCTGAAAGGATTTTGTGACAGTGGAATTAGATTCCCCTCTCCTCAGCCCATCCACCACTCCCGTGGTCGGAAACCCCTAGACCAGTTGTGCAGCTGGTGACAGTTGGTGACACCGTAGAAAGCAAGTGAGCTGTTTGCTTCTCCAGCCGCCCACGGACCCGGTCTTCAGTCTGTCCCTACGTAAAGCCAGCCAGCCAGCCAGCCAGACCCCACCTTCAGCTTACCCAGACCAACCATTTATATATCACAAGCCATTACCATATACCCAGAAATCACTAAACCATTTAAAATATAACACTTAATGACACTTTTCCATTAAGCCAACCTTTGTTTTCAACAAAAGAACACTGAAGCACTTGATATTTTCTCTCTCCACTACCAGGTCTTACTGAGGAGGTGAAGGTAACCCAGTTAGGAGGCTCACCAGGCTTCACGTGTCTTTCTTTCTACACAGGGGAAGCTACAGATGTGGGTGGACCTGTTTCCAAAATCTCTGGGTCAGCCTGGCCCCCCTTTCAACATCACTCCACGCAAAGCCAAGAGGTGATTTATTATTCATTTCTCACTTGGTGCAGTGCTGCTTCCAGCATCTTCTGGTTGTGAGGGGAGAGGAGAGGGCCTGGGGATGTCAGAGGGGGAGGGATTTCCCTGCCCAGCTGCGAAACATCTACGTGGGCTCATCCTCAGAGAAAGATAACTTGTGACTTAGCTCCTTCAGCTACCCAGCTGAGTAGCATGACCAGGCTGCCCAGGTGGGCTCTAGACCAAGGTTTCCACCCTCTCATGTTGGCTTTGTTCCTGGGGCCATCCAGGTTCTTCTTGCGCTGCATCATCTGGAACACCAAGGACGTCATCCTGGATGACCTCAGCATCACCGGGGAGAAGATGAGTGACATCTACGTCAAAGGGTAAGCCCCTCTGCTCCCGCATCCCCCGGCTCCTGTAGCCTGAAGGCACAAGAGCAACAGTGAAGGAGTCACCACGGCCTTTGCATCGACATTGCTGTGGTAGACACAAACCTTCGCTGGGATGAAGGAGCCACTCACACCGCTCCAGAGATGGATCCAGCTTCTTGGCAGACCTGTCTCTGCTGGGCTCATAACGGACATAGCGATATCAAGGTTTTCTTTGCATCTCTTGGATGTTTACATGACAATATTTACATTTAGAAAGACAAGATGCAGGGAAGCTGCCTAGCCCTTGGAGAGAGGGGCACACAGTCTGCGTTTCCAGTAGGCTCCTTCCCAGCCCCGCTCCCCGGACAGCCACAAGCTTGTTCCATATACGTAGGTTGGCTTGTTTGCATAGCTGCTTTTTTTGGAATTCCCTTTTTTTCCCCCCTTGAAACACACAAAAATGTGGCAACCAGCAGTAACTCCTCTGGCACATTCCCTTCTCTGCCTGACTCCATTTATGTTTTATCTTGTGTAAAATGGTGCAATCCCAGCCAAGGGACTTACTTATTTTGTGCGTTCTTTGGATTTATGGACAGGAAGAGGTAGGATTTTGAAACAGACTGTAAATCCCTTTTTTACAATCCCAATTTTCCTCCTGTAAATCCAGAATGCACGCTGCTTACCTGGTATTCCCATCAAGTGCATTGTTATCAGCTCCAGCTAAGCTGCTCTGTGCGCTCCGGGGCTCCGAAATAGTAGTGCTTGCAGGGTGTTAGGGGAAAGCCAGAGCATCCAGCACTTGCTGATACCTCTCGCCTGGCTTTTAGCATCCCCGATGACCGAGCAAATCTTGCAGTGTTTTAAGTGAGTTAAAAAACTTCTTCAAATTCCTCATCTTCCCCCCAGAATGGCTGCACAGCTAGCACCTCTGGATCCTGTGGGCACGGTGACCTTCCCGGCCATGGCGTGTTGCCACGTTGGTGGGGACTGTTCCATCCACCGCTGTCTCCTGAGAAGGGGCTGGAGCCTATTTTAGGGTGGAATCAATAGATTTGGAGCTTTTACTTGTGTCTTTCCTGCAGGAGATCTCACCGTGCTTCTCTGAGGGAGCTATTGGCAGTTTATTCTGCATTTTACCCATGGGGCAGGGCCAGGGCTGAAATCTCAGTCTTGTGGACAGGATCTTCCACATAATAAGTAAATTATTATTGATCCAGACAGTTAAACAAAATAGGAGCTTTTCTATTATGCCTGAGGCAGCTGCCATTTATTTTATTTTATTTAATTGGTTATTTATTGATAGTCTTACAATAACATGAAGAGGCCTCAACCAGGTTTGGGTTGTGCAAGGCTGAGTGCAGAGAGACCTTCCCTTCCTAAAGACTTGTGCTGTAGGCAGAAAAAAGAGTGGTACTGTAGGGAGATCATAGGCATTAGGAACTGAGGATGGGTGCATTTTTGAGTTAACAGCCCTCTCTATCACTGTCATAGATGGATTTGTATTGTTTTCATAGTGGAATTTCCAATAAAATTTTTACTTCACCAAAAGGATGGCCCAACACTAAACCAGGTCACACATGGGAGGTGGGATTTTTTTTCACTCACCATCTTGCAAGTTTTTCAAGATTATTTCAAGGTAAAACCAGTACTGCTTTGAGCCAGTTGGACTAAAATTTTCCAGAGCCTCCTTCCAACAACCACCACCACTAAGATTTGTGTGCTATTATGTGGCACCTTCAAAACTCATCTGCATCCCCTTTTATGTTCCTAAATAAAAGGATGGCCTGGGTCCTCCAAAATGTTATACTCATGCTGAGCAAAGAGGGAGGTGTGAGGATTTTGAGAATAAAGTCGCCTCTTAGATTTAAGAACCTAACCTTGCCTTTGGATATTGCAGAAACCTTAAATTGCATGGGTTTAAAGAATGCTGGATGAATTAATGGGCTAAATATCCACCCATTCCTGTCAAGTATCTGAGAGATATGGTTTAGTGGTGGACAGATACGGTTGGACTGGGTGATCTCTAAGGTCTTTTCCAACGCAGTGATTCTATGATTCTAAGTACAAACCCATTATCTATAGCTCAGGAAGTCTCTGACCTGTGAATTATTGGAGTCTGGAGAGGTGTGTTGGGCTGTGTTTGCCGAATCCTGTACCTGCATGTCTGTTGTTGGCCCTGGTCAGAGGCAGGATACTGGGCAAGATGAGCCTTTGGTTGGTCAACGTGGTCATTCCTACGTTATATTTTTAATTCTGGGACACTGTGACTAGAACGTTTTTGATTTCTGGCATCTCCTTCCTGCAGTGGGGAGGCTGCAGCAAATTCTGCAAGAAAAAAAACCCTAAACGCACCCAAGAGGCATCCACATCCAACCCTTTATTTGTCCTTTTGTTAACCTGCAAGGAGAGGGCGCTCACACTGCATCCTCCGAGGGTCCCTGCCAAGCTTTGAAGGATGTAGATAAACACACAGCCTTGCCATTTGCATACTATCAGATCAAATCAAATAACCCAGCCACAATTTAGGTATTAGTGTAACCTCATCACACAATCCCCACTGCCACCAAGCCCTGGCTGTCCGGGTAGCAGATGTGCCTGTGATGTGTACTGTAGGGTGAACTTGAGTAGACCTCCCTTCCCTGTCTCCCAGAAAACATTTGGGATGGGTCATGCGCTCCTCTCAAGCACTGGGGAAGAGGGAATAATTTGTATAGCTGTGCAAAAAACCCCCCTTATTTTCAATTTAAGTGGAAAACAGTCAAACGAGATAATTGTTTTCATTAGAGATTCTCTCTGAACCTCCTGGCTTTCCTCCAGAAGGGCTCTAAATACACAAATGGACGTGTTTTATTGTTTTGTTTTGTTTCGTTGATTGCTGAAGACTGAAAAATCTTGGATAGGGAAACAGTTGCAAAACTCACAGCTGGAAAAAAGCCGTTGTTACGGAAAGTTTTCAGTTTGCCCCTGGGCTGGTTGTGGAGTGACCAGAGGGGAAGTGTGCTGCGAGGACCTGTCTCCAAGGGGAGCAGCTGAGGACCACCCTGGCCACATCAGGGTCTGGCCTCTCTGGGATTTTCCAGGAGGAGAACTTCTTGGCCATTTAGGAGTTTCAAATAATAAATCTTTGAGAAAGTGACTGAGAATAAAGGGGGAAAAATGGCCCTTTGGTCTTTTAGCACGGTTGCCTCATCAACAGGACAGGCTTTAGGGTCTAACTACAAGGTCAGTTTGCTGGGGGGGGGCTGCGAAGGGGAAGGGAGCCCTCAGCAAGGCAGGTTAGAAGCTGATGTTTGCTTATGGGTGGGTAAGCGACAACTTTGAGCCAGAGCTTAAGGCGATGTTGGGTCCTTAAAACATTCAGAAAACTCAGGGGAGGGAGGAGAAGAGATC
Source organism: Eurypyga helias (assembly GCF_000690775.1). Lineage (NCBI taxonomy): Eukaryota > Metazoa > Chordata > Aves > Eurypygiformes > Eurypygidae > Eurypyga > Eurypyga helias. Next base: position 68,634 of record NW_010258445.1, read on the forward strand.
ACAGAGCTTCTCGGGCTGCTACCACCAGCACTGGTTCATCTCCCAGCACTTCAGGGGGTGTTGCATTCCCTCTCAAGTCTCCAATGGGCTCCAGGTTACCCCTATAGACAGCAGCCCAAGGCATCGGGGTCAGAAACATTTTATTACCTGCTCATTCCCTCTGCAATGCTGAGTGAACTCCAAAATCCTTGTTGTGTTTCCAGTTTTTCATGCAATGTGTTTGCATTTTGCAGCTGGCTGATTGGGCACGAGGAAAACAAGCAGAAGACAGATGTGCACTACAGGTCTATGGGAGGAGAGGGCAACTTCAACTGGAGATTCGTCTTCCCGTTTGAGTATCTCCCTGCTGAGCAAATGTGTTACATTGCAAAAAAGGTGAGTGTCCTTGGACAGACGTTTCTACCTCCTCGTAGTAACTCTGGGGTGAAATGCGCTGCATGATCTAAGAACTGCCCAATGGCAGCAAGGCTAAGCCTTACCTTTGTGTCATGTGAAACACAAAGGGGTGGACAGGGGGAGAAATTTGTTCAAAAATCCACGTTTTGAATACCACATTTTTGAGGTCAGAGTTAGAGGTGCCTTTGGATAGAGTCTGGAGAGATTGACCCCCCAGAAAAGACCCCTCTGGCCTGGAGGCAGCTGAATATTGGTGCAGCGGTGTCAAAGTACTCTCCAGGTTGCATGACGCTAGGAAGATGCCTACTCAACAACAAAGTTATTCCAAAGATGGAGATGGCATTTCCATGGGGATGGTTAGGTATGCGCCTCTGGTCTCCAGCATGGCATAACAGGCATCGTGCTGTGCAATGACGGCACAGGAGGGTAAAGAGGGGTGAGGGAAGGAGCCTCCTCCAAATGCCTGAAGGGGTAAGCAGAGGGGACACGTAGGAGAACATGGGTTGGGGTGTACCATTGATGCAGAGGTGGGAAGAAAAGCATTGCTTTGGGGTTCAGGGTCAAGATGCCTTTGGTCTAATGAGAGCTGTGTACTCAGCTGGGGAGTTAAAAGTGTGTGATTTTGGCCCCCTCATTCCTACATCTGTAGTTGGCTTTTGCTTTTGGTGTCCTTTAGATACATTATTGCAATGCCATGGTCAGATGTGGACTGGGAGTTGTCCAGAGGGAAGGAAACAGGGATGGAGTTGGGGTGCATACATGTGAGACCGCTGGCAAAAATTGGACAAGAAACACTTTAGGGGAGGGAGGTCTGTTTGTTTAAATTTCCTGCTCATTATCTGGAGATTAAGAGGAGTACTGTTGGGTCCGTGTGGACATTGGAGACAACCTCTCCTTTCCAGATTTGGTTCTGTTTTGTGACACCTCCCTGAAAGCTCAAACCCCTTCAGCCACCCAACCCTGAGTCCCTCGCCCCTGCCCCCTGCCTTGCTGCTGTGAACTCAATGTTGGTGTTTGAGTACGAAGACACCTGGTTGCAGTGGGACCATCTGCATCCACAAAGCTCACCTGGGATCCCCATCCCAGCTAGTTCTGGGGGCCCAGCAAGGTCCCAGCACAGCCTGGGTTGGAATTGGTGCTTTGGCGGGGAAGACGCTGAGCAAATTCCCCATCCCTCGAGCCAGACGATCCCTGGGAGGAGGCCTGGCTTCAAAATGAATTGCTGGATAGTTAAACTGATTGACAGAATCATAGCTGTACCCATTTCACGCTTCACGTTAAACAAATCAAAAGTACAGTGTGTACTACATTCAATTATCCCCCTTTGAAAAAGCAAAGACCCCCCTATAAACCATTTAAGAAAATACATCCCACTGTGCTGATATTGATTCTCCTCCGACCACATGTCTGCCAACACTGTATCAGAAAATAAACAGCTTGTAAAACCTCTCTGTAAAGGAAAAAATAATGAATGAAAAGCCATGCTTTGTATTTGTGGGACACATTCCGCTCTGGCAATTTTTGATCTCACCATGTGCTGTTTGAACTCCAGGTTCATTACTGCTGCTGTAAAAGCCCATGCACCGAACTTTAAACGCAGGCGATGGAAAGTGGAATTTAAATCAAAACGGTCAGATGGCAAATTCTGAGCTGCTAAAAGCCACCTGCGCCCAGGCTGGCTGGTGTTGGCCCTCAGAGAGAGCACGGCTGGCAGGAAAGCAGCTTTCAATTTGCTCTCCTTTGTTTGCTCCGCTCACCTCCTCGCAGACTGGAGTTCCCTTGATCATTGCAGGATGGAGCCCAGGAATGGGTCACCCCAACCCATATTGCAAGTGTTCTCCCAAAAGAGCAAGGACGCCCCTGTGCAGCAGGGTCCCCCGGATGTTTAGTTCTGGTGTGCATGTCTCGGGGGGAGCTGGGAGCCTGCGAACCCGGGGAAACCCCAGGTGCTACGTGATGGAACCAGACCCTGAAGCCTTGGGATGGCCAGGGGTTGCTGGAACTGTTTAATCCTTGCCACAGCACTGGAAGTTTTGGGAACTTCATTTTTATGGGATTGCTTGGGTAGTCAAGGCTTCAGTCTTCCCACTGGGCACCTCAAGGGGAAAGCAGGAGCCTGTAAATCCTGTGAGCATTAATTCAACTTACAGATTGGAAGTGTAGGCTTTTATTCCTGATTTTCTAAGTATTTTAACGATTTCAGAATGTTTTTTTCATCTGTATCTTCTCTTGCTGCAGTAATGTTAGAAAAATCTTGCTTCTTCTTCTGAGAAGGGAATTCACCCCATTCTGAATTAAAAAAAACCATCCCCACAAGAGAGGAAGTCCACCTTTGGGGCAGCTCTTCTGAAAATATGTAAATGCATGTTTCTTTAACATCCTCTCTCAACATTTATTCAAAATTTCCTTCCATTCTTGGTCCTTTTTGTGCCATCTTTCTCTAGCAGCCATGGACAAATGAGGCCATGCTGTTTGCATGGCCACAGCACACTTGCAGCTTACTCAGTCCTGCAAGAAGACAGGTTAGATTGCAAATCCTACAGCGTGTTTTTTGAAAGGGTCAACATACACGGCATGTTGGAACATTGTTATTTCACAGGGGGAGATAGGGTAGAAAGGTAGATTCAGCACCCCTGACATGGGTACAAATTGAAATCAGGGAGGGTTAGATGGGATATAAGGAAGAAATTCTTCCCGCAGAGGGTGGTGAGGCACTGGGACAGGTTGCCCAGAGAAGCTGTGGATGCCCCATCCCTGGAAGTGTCCAAGGCCAGGCTGGATGTGGCTTGGAGCAACCTGGTCTAGTGGAAGGTGTCCCTGCCCATGGCAGGGGGGTTGGAACTGGATGATCTTTAAGGTCCCTTCCAACCCAAACCATTCTATGATTCTATGTTTGCATGAAGTTGCATATTGGACGGAGTAAGGGTGAGACATGCAGGTCCGTATCCCAGATGAGTAGAATACTCTGCTGCCAACCAGCAGAGGGAAGAGCAGATGTCTGCAGGGTTTAAACTTTACATTCACAGGTCTAAGCCTGGCAGGTCTTGACTCTTGCAGACAATGTTATGGCTTGAGAGCAATGCAATGGCTGGAGAGCAGCCCTGAGGAGAAGGACTTGGGGGTTCTGGGGGATGAAAAGCTGGACATGAGCCGGCCGTGTGCGCTGGCAGCCCAGAAAGCCAACCGTATCCTGGGCTGGATCAGGAGAAGTGTGGCCAGCAGGGTGAGGGAGGGGATTCTCCCCCTCTGCTCTGCTCTGGTGAGACCCCACCTGGAGTGCTGCATTGAGCTCTGGTGTCCCCAACATCAAAAGAACATGGAGCTGTTGGAGTGAGTCCAGAGGAGGCCCCGGAGATGCTCAGAGGGCTGGAGCCCCTCTGCCATGGGGACAGGCTGGGAGAGTTGGGGGGTTCAGCCTGGAGAAGGGAAGGCTCCGGGGAGACCTTATAGCACCTTCCAGTGCCTGAAGGGGCTACAAGGAAGCTGGGGGGGGCCTTTTCCAAGGGCAGGGAGTGACAGGACAAGGGGTAACAGGGTTAAACTGAAAGAGGGAGATTGCGATTGGACATCAGGAAGGAATTCTTCCCAGAGAGGGTGGGGAACACTGGGACAGGTTTCCCAGAGAAGCTGTGGATGCCCCATCCCTGGAAGTGTTCAAGGCCAGGCTGGATGAGGCTTGGAGCAACCTGGTCTAGTGGAAGGTGTCCCTGCCCATGGCAGGGGGGTTGGAACTGGATGGTCTTTAAGGTCCCTTCCAACCCAAACCAGTCTGTGATTCTATGGTTATCAGATGGTCGCGGTACAGCCGGAGTCTATGGAGCGCAGTGACGAGATTGGCTGGATGTGGATCATGTTTCTCTGGGCACTCAGTCAGGGAGGTGCTCAGCTCACGTCTCGCAGGCGCTGTGGAGGTGGAAAACGCATGAAATTGATTTTGAAATGTTCAGCCTGAAGTGCCAGTTACTGCGGTAGCTGAATAAAGCTGCCAAATCTGAATTTTAGATGTCCTCTAGGGCAGAAAGAACTTGACACTGGATGTCTGTACAAATGTCATCTGTATAAGTGAACATTCAGGGTAGAATTTCAAGAGCATCTCAATATACAAGTTAAAAAACTATTTGTGCTTGAGTGGACCTGGAAATAAACCACTAGGCTGGAGCTTCCAAGACCTGGCTGGGTTGTTCATATACCATCTGAAAAGTATTGCATAAAAGAAATTCCAGAAGCTGAACATAATGGGTATGGGAGCATTGTTGGCAATTTGAAACCCGTGCCACGCCATGTCGTTGGCAGGAACCAGACCAAGGAACATAGCTGTTGTCTTCATACTTGTTCTGCTACTAGCCTTCGGTGTTAGGTGTCAACAAAAAAATGAAGTATTGATGCCAGAACACAAAATATTCTGCTTCATAAAGACAAAGAGAGACATTGGAAGGGGATCCATCCCACTACTGTAGAAGAAACTTCAAACAACCGTCTGGTTTATTCAGTTGAAAGGTTGGGGCAGTTGTGGTGAGGCTCTTTTTCCCAGAGATCTTACATTCCTTGCACTTCTTCCACTTTGTGCTCTCAACTAAAGGGGCCCATCCAAGTTTTAAGCAGATTAATTGCGACTTACCTGGGCACAAAACCACACTGACTTTGAGTTTTTGACTCAAAAGACTCAAAGACTTTGAGTCTTTGGACACCTGGCAGTGGTGGATGCATGCTGCTCGCGTGGCTAGAAGTAGGTGGTCCTGTTAGGATATTCCCAGGAATAACCCTGTGGCTGTGAGATACCCGTGATTTCCCTGAATAATTGAGGTCCTGTTTCTGCAAGGTGCAGCTGAAGTCTCCAGGTTTGCTGTCTCTGGCAAGGAATATAACAACAAACCTGACAGTTGGAAAGGTTTATTCTATAACTGATCAGCTGTTGGCATCCCAGAAATCATCCTAGGGAGGGGTCTTCAGGAGCGATTTGAGAAAGAGGGAGGTTTGGGGACTTAAACCCACCTGGAGAGAAGAATGGAAAAGTATTTGAGGGAAAAGCCGTGAGGAAGGGGCTGCAACTCATGGCCTGGTTTGTTCTATGGCTGAGTGGAGCGGAGAATAAATTCCAGAGAGAAGAACGCAAAGGTATTTGAGGGAAAAGCAGTGAGGAAGGGGCTGCAGCTCACGGCCTGGTTTGTTCTACAGCTGAGTGGAGCGGAGAATAAATTCCTCCCTCCCTGAATCTGAGATTTTCCCCAGCTCCATCCGGTTTCAACGATCCTGGTTACTTTATCTGTGAATACATTAGTGTCCTGACATCTTCCTGGTACTGACAGCTCCAACCTGGACAGGCCAGACCCTCCCCTGGGGCAGATCAGCCGGTGCAGTCCTCCACACCCAGCTGGAAACCAGGAGCACTGGTGCCAGCGGTGGGGGGGCACTGGGACGTCCCTGTTGCGATTGATGCTGCATGGGGAAGGCTCACGCCGTGCAGTAATGGCTCTAAATCAGCTGAGAGCTCCTGGGCAGCCTGGGCTCGGTGTAGTTGTCAGACGGGGCGAGAGTTTACCCTGGAGGTAAGAGTGTGACCTCTCGGTTTAATTTTTATTGAAATAATAGCCAGGCATGTGAGCTTTCTGCAACTGGGTCCCTGTTTCGCTCCCTTGTCCTGCTACGTTTGTCTCTGAACCTCCAGGCTGTACCAAGAAATCTCTGTGCTCTGACTGGTTTTGTTTTGAAATTTTGCATTTTGAGCACTGAATATTGTTAAAACCAGGTAGTATTTGTTAGATTAAAATTGTAATTCCTCTTTGGTGTCAGAAGGCTAAAAAAGTAGGTATTGCCTTTTAATTCTGGACATTTTCCTCTCCTGTTTCCTCTCCTTTACCGTGTCCTTCCCTGTTTTTCTTGGTGACATCAGAAAGCAAAGGAAAACACAGCATGTTCCTTTTCCTTCTGCATTTAGCCAAAATGCAACATTTTGAATGAGCTCCAAGTAGGGGTTTTTTTCTGTTGTTTCAGAGGAAGGTGGAGTTAGACAAGGCAGTCATATATTATGTACATTAGTAGGAGTGCAGTGAGCAGATATGACAACACGACAGTCTCCTGTAACAGGACAGGGGCAGTGGCCCTGACACGGCCTCTGCGATATTCAGACAGGAGTTACTGCTGTGAATTTTGCTTTCCAATGGATGTACAGAGAGGGATGGGCAAAGACTGGCTGTGTTGAGAACTGAAGGTCCAAGAGTGATGTTCAAAAACTGTCCAGGACTGGGACCTCAAGGTTTGGAGCTCCTTAAAGGGCAGTGGGATGGCCCCATGGCCCTGGAAAAGCTGGATAAACTCTGCCAGAAGGAAAGCATGGGAGGCTGAGAAAATAGCATTGCAGCAAGTGATTCCAGGGACTGAAATGAGAGCATGTGCCCTAAGGCAAATATTATGACTATTTCACATTTATGGTGTGGTGACGTCTGGAGCCTTCCCCCAGGTATTGGCAAGGCTGTGCCTGAATGTGCAGCAGATGCTGCAGGCTTGGGATTTTGCTCTGCTGCCACCCTGATCAGGGGGAGATGCAGAAAACCAAGCGCCATGAGACCTGCGAGGCAATGTGGGGGTTAGCAGCATCAGGGAGATGGAAGAGGCGAGTTAGTACAGTAGATGTGCAATAACGAGCGCTCTCAGCTGAGCTTATTACAAAGAGACAGAATGTCCCAAAGGGATGAGGTTCAGAGAAGCAGTTTCTCAACACCTTGAAGGATGGACCTGCAGGAGGAGAGGTTCTTCTTGGCTAAACTCTGAGGGGGTCTCCTGTGTGACCCCCAGTTGCTGCAGGATGAGGGACCTGATGATCTCCCACATGTACATGCTGAAACGGGACAGGCTTGCTTGGGTGTGAACACGTCGGGGTGAAAAAAGTGGGGTTTCTCCTTACTTTGTATTCCACAGCGCATAAGCAACCCAGAAGAAATGCAGCCCTGTCAACACTTTCCTAGTGATATGAGCTTATTTTTCTTTTCCTGCCTCCCCTGCTGTATTATTCACGACCGTAAAATATTCACCAGCCTCCCCTCTCCCCCCAACAACGCAAAACAAACCCCCAACAATAATTCAAGCTCCCTCCCTTCCCAGCAAAAGGCTAGGAAATAAATTTCTTGCCTTGGGTTGTTTTTATAGTGAAGTTTCGTAGCTAGATTTAATCATGGAGGCAAATTTCACACTGCCTCGGAACGGACCCATAAACTTTGCTCAGCATCAGATTCCTCCTTCCCCAGCCTGCCCTTACAGCTCGGCTTTGCCGTGTCCCCAGCTTCGTGGGGCTCTGAGGAGGAAAGCTTCACCACCAGCCAAACCGCGTTTACAGTGTTTTTCCACAAGAAAGGCCAAATTTGTACAAATTGTGCTAGGGTTGTATGAGCTCCGCGTTGCCATCCGGAAAAGGGTCGAATCCTGGCTGAGTCATCCTTCATCAAGCAGGGAGTCCCCGGCGAGCCAGGGCATTGCTCTCAGGGGTAGAAGTGGTGCTGGGGAGGCAGGGGGATGCAGCAAGAATCCACTTGGCAGGGTATGGGTTTTGTTTGCTTGGAGCATGGGCAAGTCCATGGGTGTTGCAATGGGAAGGAGGGAAGGTGGGAATCCAAAGTCCGGTATATTTGCCAGCAATTGCATGGTCAGTCCCAGAGGACACTCGTGTTTTAGTGTGGGAGATGACCACGAGGCATTGCAGCACCCGCTGTCTCTGACCTGGGTTCAGGGTGCTCCCCTGCTGTCCCAGGAGAGCTCAGCCAGCACCACAGATGGGGAGGGAGTTCACCAAGAGGAGGGAGACTGCTGCAGCAGCTCAGAGACCAGGGTAGTAATTTGAGTCTCACAAAAGCCTGCTCCTTTTCCTGGATCCTGCTGTTTCCCAGTCAGGGCACCCATGTCAAGCATTGGAACAGACTGCCCAGGGAGGTGGTGGAGTCATCGTCCCTGGAGGGATTTAAAAGACGTGTAGATGAGGTGCTTAGGGACATGGTGGGTTTCATAGAATCATAGAATCATTTAGGTTGGATGGGATCTGAAAGACCATCTAGTTCCAACCCCCCCACTATGGGCAGGGACACCTTCCACTAGACCAGGTTGCTCCAAGCCTCATCCAGCCTGGCCTTGAACACTTCCAGGCTCTGGGCAACCTGTCCCAGCGCCTCCCCACCCTCTCCAGGAAGAATTTCTTCCTGATGTCCAATCTAAATCTAGCCTCCACATCTAGCAGTGTTGGTTTAGTAGTTGTACTTGAGGGTCTTAATGGTCTTTTCCAACTTAAAAGTCTCCATGATTCCATGGTTCTATGATATGAATGGGTCTTCCAGCAGACAGTACCTTTGCCAGAGAGCAGAGGTGCCATCCGCGCACCTGCCTTCCAGAGGGACTGCTCAAGTGCTGGCTTTTGCTCACATTCGATTCCAGGTGGATGGGATGGTGCAAAGAGAAGGTCCATCATGTACTTGGAGAGGTGCTTCAGCCCAGGCAGCAGCATATCAATGCTCTTGGAGCATGGACACATCTGATGGATGCAGATGTGGTGAAATCAGACTCTGAGCTGGGGCATTAGTTGTCACGGATGAGGAAGAGGCACCTGTAGGATGTTGCTGAGCATGAATGGGGCTGCCCAAATTTCCCCAGCAAGGGGCCATCAGAAGGAGCCCATGGTGTCTCACCATGATGCACACCATGGGAAGTGGTCTGCCTCCATCTCACAGACCCGACTTGAATGTTTCCAACCCCTGGTGAGGTCATCCGGCCACCAGTTCTTTAGACATGGGTACATGGTTCCTGTGGGCTTTTCCTCAGCATGACTAACCACCCTTCTTCAGTGCAGGACCCTCCCAATATATGGGAAAGGGAAGAATCACCGTAAGCTCTTTAAATTAGTAGTTTTAAAATGACTTATTAGGTGGGAAAACATGCCCTCCCCCTGCCCTTGGATAAACATACATTTTAATACATTGCAATGAGCAGAGGGGGAGAGTTGGAAGTTTCCATTGACTTTCTTTTATTTTTCTAGATTATAAAATATTTAAAATGCATAAATAAAATGCTCCGTTGCAAAAATGCTGGCGTGTTTTTCCAGAGGAAGGCAGGGAACAGTATTAGGTGGGAAAACATGCCCTCCCCCTGCCCTTGGATAAACATACATTTTAATACATTGCAATGAGCAGAGGGGGAGAGTTGGAAGTTTCCATTGACTTTCTTTTATTTTTCTAGATTATAAAATATTTAAAATGCATAAATAAAATGCTCCGTTGCAAAAATGCTGGCGTGTTTTTCCAGAGGAAGGCAGGGAACAGAGCTAAATTGAAATATAACCGGCCAGGGTGATCTCTTAAAATGAAACCAGTTTCAATGGGATTTAAGTGGCCACAGTCTCCCTGCTTGAATATTTATATTCTTACGGAGTGTGACACATTCTTTTTTTCCTCCCCCTTTTCTTTTTTTAATATTGCACGTTATAATGAATCAGAGTCTTGTAGCCACCGCAGTGAATTTATGGTGCTACGTATGTGTCATGAATAATGCTGAAGTTTCCTGGTTTTAATTAAATCTGTTCCGTTTATGATGCTGCCATGTTGCAAGAGTGCGGCAGGAGGCATTGCCCACACGACACACCTCTGAGCCTGTGCTGTCAGTAGACACCAGTCGTGACTCTGCCTCCTCTTCGCAGGAGTTGGTTGGAGCCAGAAATAACAAGACCTTGGCTTTTTGTGCGTCTCTGCCTCTCTCCTGTCCTAACTTTCTTAGTCCTAACTTTCAGGCATCTTGTGGCATCCCAAAAGTGGTATTAGAGCCCTGCTGGGAAATATTACTGGTTGCAACCACATAAATAGCAAATTTTGTGGCATGGGCGTGTATCCACCCTATGTTATAATGATGTGACCGCAAGCTCATTGTCACCGTAATGGGATTCAAACCCGCCTTGTTAGAGAAGTCTAATTTAAATTCAAACCCTCCTTGTTAGAGAAGTCTAATTTAAATGTGCCCCCATGCACTGGCTTTTTGGGGAGTGTTGGTTTGGCCTTCCAGAAGGCAGACCATCTACCTTGCTGCTGACCTACTCGCTGTAGTAACCAGGTCACTGCATGTGCAAACTTCTTCTGGATGAGTGTTTTGTAGATCACTTCTCCAGAAAGCAGAAATCCCTGCCTCATCCTAGACCTGAGCTCCCACACGGATGCTGTCTCCCAGGCAGTATCTATTCCTTATTACTGTGGCTGGGATGCAGCACTGATGGGTGATAGCTCCTGCACTGCACAAGGGCTCAGTAAACGATGATAATGACAGGGGACGCACACAGTGTAATTTTCATTTCAAGTGCTTTGCAAACAGGCTTCTGGGACTGCTGCAATAGCTTTCCATGGGCTGTCACAGCAGGTCTAGTGGCAGGGAACAGACAGAATGTTGCCTATCTAATAGAAATGAGAAGGGCATAAGGACAGTGAAAGATCTCATAAGGACTGAAATCAGGTGCCACGGTGTCACTGCTTGATGGGTTGTACAGGAAGCCAGGGTCTGGTCGTCCTGGTCCTCTGAATCTCTACTTTCTTGAACTTAAATGTAGCAATAAGTGTGGCAAGAACATATGCAGCTGATGTAATATTAGCAGCAGATTCACTGGGATAGCACGTCCAACTCTAGCATTCACTGGTCCTGAGAGTGAAGACTGGGAGATGTGCAGAAATGATGAGCAAAGTCACTTGAGAACTAAGGAACTCACCACACAGTGAGCTGCTGGGAAAGGACCAGTCTCTTTCTTTACATTTTCATGTGTAGTAAGCGAACTGGGGAGTCGCAGGCTAACTACAGGTAGTAGAGGTGTTTGCAGGTCGCACGTTGGCCAACCACACACAAACTACTTACAACAGGCCAGACTGCAGACTGGGACAGTGGTGGATCCGGACTTGTGCAGGGCTCTGGCTGATGGCAGAGCTGGGGTAAGAGATGGGCAGAAGGGAAGGGGATGTATTTGAATTGCCTGCCATAAGTGCTAATTTAAGAGTTAATCCTACGATTTTCCATTAATTAAGTGGAAGGTGAAGTTTGGTAGCACTGGCACTCAGCACTCATTGCTCTCTTCACCTTGGAGAGTCACCTTCAGCCTAAATCATACAAACATGATGCTGTGACTCCAAAAGATCCCATCTGTAAGCTCATGGTGCCTGTTGCTAAAACATTGTCACTCAATTAAGGCACAAATTGGTACCAACCCAACTTCCAGAAGCACCTTGGGTTTTCCACCGAGCATCCTGTCCAAGAACTGGCTCATCCAGCAGTGTCCTGTGTCTCTGCCCCTGCAGAACTGGAGCAGGACACACCAAGGACTTCAGCTGCTGTGAGATGAGAGTACCGGGCTCTGCCTACTTCTACTAACCAGCCTTTTTTTTTTTTTCTTTTTCCCCTGGGGTGATTTTAGGAGCACTTTTGGAGCTTGGATAAGACAGAAAACAAGATTCCACCACAGCTTATCTTCCAGATCTGGGACAATGACAAGTTCTCTTTTGATGACTATTTGGGTAAGTCAGAAGAATTTTTTGGCTCTGTTCCTGTTGATGCAGACAGGAAGAAAAAAGTTATGGAACCTTTCAGGATATGAAGAAAGTGTAACAAGACCAGTTTAAGCCACTGAACAGGATTCAGTGTCAGCATAAGTTCAAGACTGATGATAAGTGGTTTGTATTAGGCAGATTTCCAGTTTCAGCCTGCAGCAGCCTTTTCCTGGGCTGACATAATGTGGAGAAGATCATCAAACCCAACAGAGCCACCACCTTCCAGGAAGGACCCAGTTCTCCGTGACTCAGCTGAGTCTGGGCTGAAATGTGCTCATTGGTAACCATGTCTTTGAGCTGAGATCACCAGGCAGGATCACTGACCTGCCTTGCCTTACCTGGGATGTTTAGACATGAACACAGCTTGATCCAACACTTGCTTTTTTCAGCTCTAGCCTCATTAATCATCCTCAGAAATCTAGGTTTAGGCCATAAACCAGAAAACTCTAATAGGAAGGATAGCAGAGCCATGGTTATCTGGGCAGAAGCTGGGGGCTCCAGCATTATGGTTTTTTTGGTTTCTACCTTTCTTTTTGCCACAAAAAAATTTCAAACATCAAAAGCTTCACAATGTATGTGATCGAGGTCCTTTTAAGTCCTGTCTTTGATTAATTACATAGGCTGAGTGCTGAAATAACCTTTCCAAGGTGTGCTTTCCAGTTCTGGCTCTGCACATCGCGAGCTCTTGACTGCCAACATTAATTCTTTGCAAATTCCAACAAGCAAAAGTGGTCTTTGGCTTTTGGAAAACGTTCCTCAATGTTTTTCCTCAAAAGTGTTTCACAACACATCTCATCTGCGCTGTTACTGTCAATGGCTGCAAATGTCTGTGCCACAGCAAAACTACAAATACAAGCACGAAACAACGTGAGTCATCAGCAGCAGTGTAAAAAGCTGCTGTTCCTCAGCTGAGCCACAGGGCCACCCCTGTGGATGTTCATGGATGGTCCCATCCATAAGGCAGTTTGGTCTAGCCATGTAAATTAAATGCAGGCACTTTCAATTAACACTTGGAGGATTGAGGTCAGATTTCAGAGGGCTGGAGCCCCTCTGCCCTGGGGACAGGCTGAGAGAGTTGGGCTTGTTCAGCCTGGAGAAGAGAAGGCTCCGGGGAGACCTTAGAGCACCTTCCAGTGCCTGAAGGGGCTCCAAGGAAGCTGGGGGGGACTTTTTCCAAGGGCCTGTAGTGACAGGACAAGGGGGAATGGGTTTAAATTGAAAGTGGGGAGGGTTAGATTGGACATCAGGAAGAAGTTCTTCCCGCAGAGGGTGGGGAGGCACTGGGACAGGTTGCCCAGAGAAGCTGTGGATGCCCCATCCCTGGAAGGGTCCAAAGCCAGGCTGGATGAGGCTTGGAGCAACCTGGTCTAGTGGAAGGTGTCCCTGCCCATGGCAGGGGGGTTGGAACTAGATGGTCTTTAAGGTCCCTTCCCACCCAAACCATTCTGTGATTCCTAAGGGGTAGATAAATGTGCTAATTACTAGGTCACTCTGAGAAGGAAGCTATTGACTTTGTGGGTAACCTTCATATTTAGTCTGCTGTAATTACTTACCTGTCTGGGACAATAAAATAGCCTGTCTGGAGATCTGCAAGCCTCCTGCCAAATGCTCCTATATTGACTGCGCTCTGTCAGTGTGTACAATTTGAGTTTCACCCAAATCTGTTAGTCTTCTTCAAAAATCTTAGCCTACCTGGTTGACTTAAGTGAAAATCCAACATTATAGATGTGTAAGTCAGCAGGTATTTTGCAGCATCTTCTAGAAGGACTTCATGGCTTCCTAAGAACAATGGTGATGCCAAGGGCTCAATTCCTAGGAAGAGCCACTGGCTAAAACTAGCACTGAGCTTGGAAATCAGAGCCACACTTGAGCCTGCTCTCCCACTTGCTGTGTGAGTGTCTGCCCAAGCTCCCTGAGGTCAGGAGGTTACCACAGCAAATACATCTTCCGGGAAACAGTCCACATTTTAAAGATCTGTTACACTGAGATGCCTTACCAGTAACGTTCCTCCCTGCAGGCTCCATTCAGATGGATCTCAACAAGATGCCCAAACCCGCCAAGACTGCTGAGAAGTGCTCCTTAGAGCTAGTAGATGACACCTTGTCTTCAAGTCGCTTCGTGTCACTCTTTGAGCAGAAAACCGTCAAGGGATGGTGGCCCTGTGTTGCTGAGCAGGATCAAAAGAAGATCCTGGCGGTAAGATGTCCTCTTCACATGTTCTCTTGGGGGACTCCTTCAAAGCACTGAGGAGGGACATGGCTGGGCCAAGCACATGCAGGATGCCATGGTCAGGGCAAGAAACACAGCCTGGGGCTGCAAATTTTACAAATCGGACCAGCTTTTGTCAGTAGGACATTTTATAGGATTTCTCCAGCACCATGCAAATGCCTCAGAAGAAAGGGATTTTGCTCTACTTTTGAGAACATACCATCTGACTCCGTATCACATCTATTCTTAATGATATGGTGTTGTGAGAAGTTCCAGGGAAAGGTTTCAGCTGTCAGGCTGATAGATTTGAATGTGTCTGCACTCCTATTCCAGTATTTGGCAACTGTTCAATAAAGGTAAAGGAGTCCAGGCAGCAAATGAAATTATTCAACAAAAGGCCCCTGTGCTGATTGCCTGACCTTGGGTGTCAGTGACAACTGAGATGTTCTGGAGTATCTGCTGAGAACACTGTGGTGGGCACGTGAGGGATTTGTGTGAAGTCCACTCCTACTGGGTTCCTCGTGGTCCTTGTTGGTAGTGGTTGGGTTATGTTCAAGGTACCTTTTCTTTCCTTGATCAGTATTTTACATCATCCATCTGTTTCTCACCTCTCTCTTTTTTTTTTTTTTAAATAAGTTTTATTGTTTAGACGTTTGTTTTTGTTTCACCCACACAGGGCAAATTGGAAATGACTTTGGAAATTGTGGCAGAACAAGAGCATGAAGAGCGGCCAGCTGGCATGGGTCGGGATGAACCAAATATGAACCCCAAGCTGGAGGACCCCAAGTAAGAGCATCTCAAATGGAAAAATAACCACTGGGGCACAGGGTTCTCAAGGAGCAAATTGAAAATCTGTGTTCCCAGGTTGAAGTTTGCTGTCTGCAACAGGTTTGCTCCTGTGTAGACTCCATTTCTGAAATGCTGAAACACAGAATGTACGAGCTGAGACAATCCAGGGTGGCTGGGAGGCTGGTTGGGACCACCAAGGATGGCATTTGACATGGTCTACCCAGAGGGGTGTGGGTTTTCAGGGTGTGCAGCCAGCTTGTCACAGCAAAGGCGTGCTCATGGGTTTGGGGATCCAGGAGGCCGAAAATGCTATGAAACTCAGGGTGTCCTCCATGTTCTTTGGCTCCAGGCGCCCAGAGACCTCCTTCCTGTGGTTCACCTCCCCGTACAAGACCCTGAAGTACATCTTGTGGCGGCGGTACAAGTGGGTGGTTATCCTGGCCATCGTGCTCTTCATTTTGCTGCTCTTCCTGGGAATCTTCATTTACGCCTTCCCGGTACGATGGGTGCAGGAGAGGTCAAGGGGGGCTGAACAAGGTCTCGGGAGTTCCCTCTGGTCTCTGTGGCTGGAGAACAACACAGTGTCCCATGACTGGTGAAAAAGAGAGTCTGCATTTCTGGCATCTGCTGCAGTCTCAACACAAGGTGTTGGTTGACAGCAGCTGAACATGAGCCGGCGTGTGCCCAGGTTGCCAAGAAGGCCAACAGCATCCTGGCTGGCATCAGGGAGAGTGTGGCCAGCAGGAGCAGGGGCGGGGTC
>NW_010258445.1:84713-108068 GCF_000690775.1 Eurypyga helias
GGTGGTGGAGTCCCCATCCCGGGAGGGATTGAAGAGCCGTGTGGACGAGGTGCTCAGGGACATGGGTTAGTGGTGGGCTTGGCCGTGCTGGGGGAACGGTTGGACTGGGTGGTCTTGAAGGTCTTTTCCAACCCAAATGATTCTGTGTTTCTATTCTAAGGTGCTCACGTCTCTGTGCTTGTGTTTCAATTTTTGTCTAACAAGGCTGACATTAATTGATTGTTTTCAATGAGTTTCGAGCTGCTGATGTCAGAGATATTGCAGGGCTGGTGGGAAAATCCTCGACAAACATCCAGCCATTTTACAGGGCTGAGCAGGGGCAAAAGCCGCATCGGTCCGTGATTGTTTAAAGGTGCAGGGGAGTTTATAAGCATTTGGGCAGCCCCGTCTCTTGTTATCAGTGCTGGGAGCACGTTATACCAATGTAATGTCTGAAATGAGGGGGAGGGGTTTCACCTCATTCATCAAGAAAGTGGCTTTTTCTTGTCTTGCTGTCAGTTCCACTGGCAAAACAAAATAAGTAAATAATGGAGCCCTGTCCTTCCAGTTTGGCTTGGAATGGGGTTTTGTATCCTCCTCTGTTTCTACAGCACTGGAATAATTCATGCTGGCTGTTGGATGCCATTTCCCCTCCTCCCAGACTGATAAGAAAAATGACCCGCCTCTCTCTTTCCAGCACTTAACAAATTTTGCTTCTTGTATATGTTTTTTTTTTTTTTTTAAAAAAAAAAGAACTCATTGGGGTGATTTATAACTTTATGTGAGAGAACGTGGCTGCCTTTTGCAGATGGCTTTGTGTGCTTGCAATGTGCAACTGAAAAGCGAGGTGTGGAATTTCTCCTTGCTGTTGTAATCACTTTCAGATGATTTGAAGCTGTGCATGCTCAGTTGTTCCCATAGAGAAAAAATGGGTTGGGATTAGGTCACGGCTCTCCCCATCTCTCTATCCTCTTTTCCATGGAAAGGGCTGGGATTCTTCTGCTGGAGAAATGATTCCAGAAGTGCTAAGTAGTATGAAGGAGGAAATAATGTGTGCAAGTGCGGATCTGTGCTGCGTTGCCTCCTCCCTGCTCTGTACTCCGAGCCATTCCTGGAGACTCCCCTTTATGTCAAGCAGCAGAAACCAAGCCTTTTTGACCAAGAAGAACTCAGTGTTTCCCTGAAGATGCAAGTGGCTTTGCTTTCGTTCCAGTGGTATCATATAAAAACAACATGGAGAGGAGAAAAAATTTGCAAACTATAAATATTGATTTACACTCATTATTACTTGGGATTTTTCCCTGTTTCCTAGCTAAATATTGTTGTATTTAATTTCCTTTTGGTTGGGTCAATTTTTTAGTCATATTTTGAAAAATTAAGGCCATGTTTCATGGAATTTTTCTGTTTTTTTAATGTATCTGGCCAGCTTCCCTTAGATTTTTGAGGTCACTGGTTCTGCATCTACTTGTAGATTTAGTTCTTTTCCCGTTTCATCAGGCACTAAATCTGGCAATCGCGCTGGTGACGGTTTGCTATGAAGGATGCCCCTGGCATCCTGACCTTTGGCAGGGCTCGCCATTACATCCCTGATTAAAAGCATGGAAAAACAATCCCTCCTCACTTCAGTCCTGATTTGTGTGCCAGGAGCACCATCAGGTCCTGTTTAAAATAAGGACCTTGCTGCATTAGTATATGTAATCTTGCCACTCCACATGCAGTTTTGAGGTTCCACACTGGAAGCAGAGGTTTTTGTGTGTGTTCTGCCCCTCTCGTCCTGGGCAAAGGAATGGGTGATGGGAGGGGAACCTCAAGGGAATCCTGTTAGGGCTCCTGGACCATCAGTCTGAGCAGGCAGAAGGTAAGGGGTGCATACATAGGTGAAGTTACTATTTTCCTGCTTCTGTTGCCCTTTTTGCTATGGCGTTGCATGAAGAGCTCACCCACAGCGTTCTGCATGTTGGGACCTCCGTAGGGACCTCCATGGTCCTTCCAGTCATTGCCCTGCAGCAGTTGGTCCTTGGCTCAGCAGGAGTCTTGGGACCTGCCTGCAGCCTGAATGCCCTGCCTGCAGTTGGAATTACCTGCCTGCAGTTGGAATGCTCTGCCTGCAACCTGAATGCCCTGCCTGCAGTTGGAATTCCCTCCTTGCATACAGAACCATCTGGGAATGTTGAGTACCATGTACCAGATGCTGCCAGAGAATCCTGAGCCCTGGCTCCAACTCTTGTCTTGTTTAGATTCTGCCTGAGACACCGAAGGAGGACACAATTTACCTGAGAAATAAATATCCACAATATGCCCTGGGAAACTAACAGTGAGCTAAGCTAACCCTGCATAGGTCAGCCTCCATCCAGAGAGACAGAAATCTCAGCTGAAAACAAACCCAGGGCATTTCCATTGGCCCTAGGTATAAAAATAGGATTAAAGAACCTCAAGGGAATCCTGTTAGGGCTCCTGGACTAGAAGGTAAGGGGTACATACATAGGTGAAGTTACTATTTTCCTGCTTCTGTTGCCCTTTTTGCTATGGCCTTGCATGAAGAGCTCACCCACAGCGTTCTGCATGTTGGGACCTCCGTAGGGACCTCCATGGTCCTTCCAGTCATTGCCCTGCAGCAGTTGGTCCTTGGCTCAGCAGGAGTCTTGGGACCTGCCTGCAGCCTGAATGCCCTGCCTGCAGTTGGAATTACCTGCCTGCAGTTGGAATGCTCTGCCTGCAACCTGAATGCCCTGCCTGCAGTTGGAATTCCCTCCTTGCATACAGAACCATCTGGGAATGTTGAGTACCATGTACCAGATGCTGCCAGAGAATCCTGAGCCCTGGCTCCAACTCTTGTCTTGTTTAGATTCTGCCTGAGACACCGAAGGAGGACACAATTTACCTGAGAAATAAATATCCACAATATGCCCTGGGAAACTAACAGTGAGCTAAGCTAACCCTGCATAGGTCAGCCTCCATCCAGAGAGACAGAAATCTCAGCTGAAAACAAACCCAGGGCATTTCCATTGGCCCTAGGTATAAAAATAGGATTAAAAAAGAAATTTATTCCTATTGCCCATATAGTGCTGAAAGCTTCCAACCACAGTCCCAGCTTTGTGGTCAGGGTAGCTTGAGAGTAAGAGCAAATGTCCAATTCAAAAACTGTGTGCTTCCACCCGAAATGGTGAAGGGGTGTCTGTGGTTCCCAGCAGCAGTGCTCAAAGAAGGTGTTTCCCAAAAGCTTAGTATTTTTTAGTGAAAATGAAAAAACGATGTCTTGGTCTCACTCAGAATACCCATCAAGACATGCTTTACACCTCAGGGAAGTATTTTCCCCATTGAGGCAAGAAACAAAATATTCTGCAAAATATTATATGCATTTATTCTACAAAATCTATATGCCTTTAGAGCTACCTCAGGGGATCAGAAACCTTTGAAGATGTGGTGCCTTTGTGCTTCCTCCATCCTCAGGACACAAAGTATATGAAATGGATCATGGGCTGGGATAAAGATCTTCCCATTCCTTCTCTTGGGTCCTCTTCAAAACCTTCTTCTCAGTAGAGCTTTATGCAACCAGCAGTTGTTTTCTAGTCAGGGAACATGTCATGGCTGTCCCAGTGGGATCTAGGGTCCCTGGAAGGAGCAGGGGGAAACCTGCAGAATTGGGGAAGGGTCTGGAAGTGCTTTGAGGGTGAGCCCTTGGGTAGCTGGGAGTACTGCAGTATGGGAAATTTAGGCACATGTCCATAAGAAATCAGTCATCATTAGTGCAACTGTTTACAGAGCAACTCGTTTTAGTGGGTGAGAGGCCATTTCCAACTGAAAAGCCTTTTGGTTTTGGGTGGAAAACTGCAGAGTATTGCAAATTTCCATTAAAAAAGTTGTCTAGTTTTACAAAAATGGGGAAAAAAAAAAGAGTTGAAAATCTGATATTCTGAGGTTCTTCATTTTTTTACTTGGGCTCTTCCACCCAGTCTTAGTGTCAAATTACTCACTGCTTTGCCTTGACTTTCTCTGCAGAGTGGTTGTCATTATGGTCTGTACAAGCTAGGACTCTGGGAACAGCATTCCCCGGATATTTCCTATATGATTTCCTCAGACGGTCCTTAGATTTAAGTTGTCATCAGAAGACTCCTTAAACAACAGATGGAAGCATAATGAGGTCCAGTAGCTTGATGCTGAAGTTAGAGGAACTATTCCAGTGGAAATAGGATGCTAATTTTGCAGACGAAGGGTAATTAACCATTGGAATGGTTTGCCAAAGGTTGTGGTACATTCATCGTTGCTTGACTCGTCCATGTATCAAGATTGAATGTCTTTCTGCTAGATATGCTCTAGTTCCACCCCATATTCCTGTCCAGCAGTGCTAGTTTATGGCACACCATGGGGCTTTTTGGAAAGGTCCAGTGACTTTGATGGACTTTTCATCCAACAGTGCCATGACTAAGAAGACCTTTTCCTTCTGCTGTGGGAATGGTTGAGTGAAAGTCTTGGGCTAGACACAAGGTCAGAAGGAAAGGTTATATGAAATCCAGCCTGGCCTTCTGCATCCGTAACGCATGGGGAATACTGTGGTGAAGTTATCTCCCTGAAGCAGTGATTATTGTAAAGATTTTAGTGGTTACCACCACAGAAAAATGTAACGCTACTTCCAGCTGGACTCAGCTCTGCTTTGCGGCAGCATGAAAATGTTTACTACCTTTTAAAGCTCTGTTTGTGTTCTGCAAGCCCAGCGTTGCTTCCATTGCCATTAATTCTAATTACGGCTCGCTTTCTGCACTGATTGATAATCCTGCTTGGCTTTCAACACTTTGTTAATAGGAATTCATAGCTGGACAGAGAACTTGCTACCCTCCAGAATGCAACCAGTCAAAGCATAAAAAATAGGAGTGTTTTGGAGGATAGACTCTGAAAGACAAATGGATGGATAATTAATTCGAAGGTTATATGACATTGGAGGCTTTTCTAATGACTTCTGGTAAACTGCCCTAACTTTGCTTGATTTATGGCGTTATTAGAAATCCTCAATTGGCAAACTGCCTCACGATTTGCTACACGTTGTAATTTATCAAGATGCCTTTGGTCAGATTTTACTTCGGTTAGGATTTTTTATTTTTTTTCTTTCTTTTTCCCCCTGTTCCTCTGAAGAACTTGCTGGTAACTGGCATTATGCTGTGTTTCCAAGGGTTGTTTTTTTTTTTTTTTAATTATTTTTAAAAAGTGACAGAGTGATAGAACATCCTGTACCAATTAAATTCAATCTGCTTGGGAGGGACTTCCAAACTGGCTAGTATGTGGTTGTGGGGGTTTGAATCAGAGCTACTTTAAATAGAGCTCTTTCCAAACAACCTAAGTGTTCATTTCAGCTGTGTTTTCATTGTGGTCTTGATAAGCAGCATTTGCACATCTTACTCTTTTTCACGTCCCTGTCATCTTCTTTCAAGGAAGGAATTGCGCGTATAATAGATTAAAATACTGTGACACCTCATTTTCCACGGCAGCTCCCTGATTCACCATGCAACAACAGGGATGGTAGAGATGCCAGAAAACAGGCACAGAATAATCTTGCCTGAGGTGACTCTTGGTCCTCCCTGCTTGGTGGCTGTGACCAGTAGCCTCTACTGGAAGATGGCAAGACCTGTTTTCCCATGTCTTGGGCTTTCTACAGTCCTTGCTAGTGGGAATACACTTCTTGTTTGCTCGTCTGTGCAATCTGGGAGCTTGGCCCTTGTGCCTGCCCTGAATGCAGTTCTGTCTGCAGCTCTGCACCGTGCCCCAAAAAGTGCTTTGACCTCCACATGCCGCCTCGCTGTACCTGCTTCAAATCAGCAAAAACATCCCTCCAGAACTACGCTGCTATGAAACTGGTGAAACCTTTCAACTGAAGCTGTGCTGGAAAACGCCTGAAAGGTCCTGTGCCTGCCTGGGGATTTTGGAAAGAAGTTGTGGCTCTGCTCTTGAACACATTTGCAGATGGAGAAGGAACAGCCTCTCCCTGGCCCTAGGCTGCTGCCAAATCGAAGATACAACTTACCCTGATGCAGTGTGCAGAATACAGCATTTACCTTGGAAGCAGCACGTAAAAAATACCTATTCTAAAATATTTCTTATTTTACTTCTTTGCCTGTCCTTTTGTTTTGTTTTGTTTTGTTTTGTTTGTTTTGTTAAGCTGCTTGATCTTGCAAAGCTTAAAGACCAGTGCAAAACTGAAGAGGGTGGGGGAGAAAAGGACCTTTTCATACATACAGAGCGGGCAGAGGTGTTGCGGACGTCAGCGGAGGAGCCACGGGCTGCTGGTTGTAGGCAGAACCCGCATGCCGAAATCTCTCATGTTCTGAGCACACTTTCCTTTGCACTCTGAACAAGCCTCAGTTTTCCTTTGCCGTGAAATGTGTATTATCTGGTTTATATATGTATAAAGTCTAGGGAAGGTGAAATGCACCGCACAGCCTGAAACACTGGGCTGATAACTTTCCAAAGAGGGCAAAACCCACAAGATTCAGGACGCAGGGAAATGGCTGAGAGGCAAAACCTGAGCAGTGGTGGGTGGTAATTGCTAAACCCAAGCTCGTGTTGAATTATGTGCTCATGGAGGACAGTCAGGCTCATGTGTTTTAGAGCTTGTTTTCCCTCTGGGATGCTCTTTCACCTCTACAGTCCCACATGCCTCCCTTCCGAACCAGTGCTGTAGTGACAGAAAGCAGCAGCGTTGGGTTGAGCCTGACGCTGAGAACAATCCCAGGAGCAAAGCAGTGCACGTGGACTTCGCTTTTCTCCTCTCCTGCTATGTGCAGCCCCTGCAGCCACAGCTCAGTGAACGCATTTGTCTTTTTTCTCCTGTGCTTTCAAACATCCCTAAGCAAAACAGCACGAACCAGACGGCAACGTAAGCTGCAAAACCCGCTGCTGCTGGGCACCGAGGCGGCAGATAACCTGCACCTTTGGAAGCTTTCTGCTTTGCAAACAGATTATTGCGAGACATATCCTGCAGGTCTTGCTCAGCCTCCCACCGAGCTGCGACAGGGCTGGAATGGCAGTGCTGGGACATTTCTGCTCTTTCCTATTCCCTCCTCCTGCCCGTCTGTCTCCCTGCTGCTGTAATCAGGCAAGCGGTGTGGGCTGAGGGGATTTCTAGCGTTTTGTGGTGCTGGCTCATGTCACAAGAGGATGCTAATCAAAACAGCATTAGCCTCAAATTTTCATCCTGCATCCACTCATCCTGCAAGGAACCATCTCTCAGAACAGGGGCATCAAGCATGGAAGCAAATGTCCCTTTGAGAGACAGGTTTCCTGCTGCTCCGGCACCACATGGCTTTTCCTACATTCCCTCTGATGATCAATAGGTCTTTCCTCGCTGCCCTTCAGTGGGACGAGACACCTCTTCCTTGGATTCCTTTGTCGCCTGGGCTGTTGCTCCTCAGCATGACATGTGAGAGCAAGTAGCAATGAAAAGTGATCCGGGGGGATCAGAGTTTCTCAGGACAAACTGTACTAATGTAAGCTCCTGCCCTGCTCCTGAAGCCTGTTCTTAGCAGAAGGCAGGGAGGTAAAGCACACACCTAATTACGCTGCTGGATTGGGATGGTATGCGCTGGGCATTAAATCCCTTGTTTCTCAGTACTGTAACAGCACCCAGACTGCACGTGGCAGCTCGCTGCCATGTGTGAAGACGGAGTCCTTGACCTGGAGAACGTGCAGCTATAAAAACCTAGGCTCATCCAGCATCCCGTTCCCAAAAGCTTGAGGGATGAAGGCGGCTCTGGACTTGTACCCCTCAGGGTGGGTGTTTCGTTTTACCGGCAGAGTTAACTGCTTCATTTTTGCATTTGTTTTGGTTTTCCCTAGAAGTCTCCCGATCTCTTTTGCATCCGCCCACCTGTTTATTAGCCACTATCACAGTACCAGGCCTTGGTCAAATTTTCCATAATGCTTTCTGATTGGATCTGATGAGCAAGGAGAGAAGTTGTTTGTCTTTGCACCTTTCCTAGTGAGTTTTGTGGTTTATATTTTGTGAAAACATTGGTGTGCGCCTCTTTCACCTCCCAGCTCTGCCGAGGAGGGTCTGCGTATCTTGCTAAGCGCTGGCATGCCTTGCTCTCCTATCTGCAGGGGGAAATCAGGCCCATTATTTCACTTCCTTGCTTTGGTTTGCAGAGGCGGTGAGTTTTCCCATCTTGGCATTACTCCTTTGTGGCACCCCACCTATTTCAGAAACTAGATCTTGGTGCCAAGAACCCCAAAGAGTTGAGTGATCCGTACTTGAATGCAAAACGCTGATCATCACCCATTCTGTCGCAACAACCACTGCCTATCCCAGCAGAAACAAGCAACCCTTCCAAAACACACACGTGTGTTGCCTCTCCAGAGCCTCTCCCAGTGAGAAACCCTATTTTATTCCCCAGCAGTTCCCAGCAGCTCTTCCCTGACAAAACAGAAAGGGATGGGAGAGCAGGATGCAGGACATCCAGTTGATCAGGAAAGGGTTACATCCCTGCATGCAATCCTCCGTGCTCCCAGTCCAGGCTGCATAGCCCATTTTCATGCCAAGAAGACTCCATGGGACTGTCAGGGGTAAAAGCAGGTCTGAAAACACCAACTCAATCCCGTCTGCATTGCTGTTCAAGCCACATCCATCTGTTCACCTGACCGTGGGCCGTCCGTCACTCGGTTATGTCTCTCCACCAAAGCCAGCCAAAGAGGTAGGACCGATATATAAAGTATTCCCTGTGGCTCCCTGTTATCCAGGGGTTTGAAATGGCTGGAAGATGTATGTATCACCTGTCTATGCCTTATATACAATAATGCAAAACTCACTGTGGTTACAAATGAAATGCTCTGAAACCTTCTGCTCCCTGGTGTGTTTCATTGTGTCGTTGGACTTCCAGCACCTTCCCTTTTTGGTGTGGGGATGCAAAAATACAGCTGGAAGGAGTAGGATGGAGCAGCTCTGCTCTTTGCAAGGCGTGAGATGCTTCGCAGAAAGCGGAGAAGGGAGGAGAGATGTGGGACCGGGGTTGCATTGCTCCTAGGTGCTGCTCCTTCCTCTGCCAGTTGCATTTTCCACTGGAGTTGCTGCAATGTGGAATAGTGAAATGACCCAACTGTGACAATGTCCATTCTATCCCCAGCGGTCCCCTGATCCGTGACAATGGGCAAGCTTCATGTGGGGAATCACACACCTCGTCCCTTGAGCTGGGAGATCACCTATGCTGGCTCAGAAGGCTGATCTGTGATCTGGAGCATCCCATGAGAGTGGAGGAATGTGAGTGGGGTGGGTGAAGGACCCATGGGAACCTCGTGGTGTCCATGGCTTTGAGAAGCCAACCTCCAGCATCTTCCTGGTGGGTGGCTCTCAAACATGTTGGTGCTCTCTTCATTGACCAACACCCAAAATCAGCTCACTGAAAGCCAGGGGTGGCTGGGGAGGAGGTGGATGGCTGGGGAAGGGGTGAAAGGGTCCCACAGATTTCACCCTCCTGTCGCAGCAGGGAAGGCAGACAGTTCACCGCATTTGCTGCTCCGAGCATGTACACACGTTAGGATGGGCCTGAGCTGCTGGAATGTGAATATCCAGATATTTTCGTGACTCATGTCCCGCGACTCTTGGACCGAGTGAAGGCCCTTCCCTTGGTCCAATCTCCTCTTCCCATTTCTGGTCTTTGCTCAAGAAGCAGCAAGTCCCTTTGGGTCTGTTTTCTTTCCTAGAGGGAAGGACTCATCCAGCCAATGCAGCCATTATCCAGAGTGGCCCAAGAATTGATTCCCTGACACCTTTTTGGGGCTGTTGGGCACCAGAGTGTGTCAAGGAGGTGTTCTGGGTATGCTGGAGGGATTTGCTGGTGAGACTGGGGCTGTTTGTGCCTGAATCCCTAAATCCCTTTCCAGAGGGAAGGGTGTGGACAGGCATTCCCCGCTTTGGCACAGGAGACATCCTCCACCCTGTCATGCTTTGGGATAGTGCCTGGGACCTAGGGAGGTAGGGGATGGGGAGGCCTCAATGTCCTAAACTTCATCTGAGGAAGATGCAGGGGTTTGAGCAGACACTCTGAGCTGCCGCAGCCCAAACCCAGTCTGCCCAGCTCCCCCTCTCAGCCTCTCCTGCGTCAGTGGGAAGTCTCCCAGGGGAACCAACCCTGTCACCATGCTGACGGCAGGAGAGAGAGGGTCCTCGCTGGGCAGGCGACAAGGGGACAGGTTGTGCCTGCATGCCTGCAACTGCCCATGCATGGGTGTGTGCAGAAGTTAATTGCAGAATGTTCCAATGCCAGAGGGCAGCGAGACGAGGAGCTGGAAAGCTGACACCCCACAGAGAGGGCCTGAACTCACTTAGACTCCAGCAGGCTTGCTGGCACATTCCAAAAAACCTGTCAGAAGAGCCAAACTGATTTTTCTCTTCAATTTTAATAATTCTGTATTCATTGCCTGGTCTTATTTAGTCAGAAGAGAGAGGTTTCCACCCAGCATGGGGGCTTGCAATGAGGAGGTTTGAGGGGAGGGAGGTGGTGTAGGGGCAAGTGGGATGAGGGGTGGGAACCAGGTCAAGACGCTGCCATAAGTATGCTGTGAAGCCATTTGCAGTCGTGTTTGTTGGTTTAACCCTGTGGTGGGTTTTGCTCATTACCTGCTGACAGGCCGGGAACATGCCTGGTGCATGGAGATCAGGAGGGTTTTCCTAACATGCGGATAACCCATTTCTTGGAAAGGGTTGTTAGGTGTTGGAACGGGCTGCCCAGGGAGGTGGTGGAGTCACCATCCCAGAAGGGATTTGAGACATGTGGGTCAAGTGCTAGGGACATGGTTTAGTGGTGGGCGTGGCAGTGTTGGGTTAATGGTTGGACTTGATCTTAAAGGTATTTTCCAAAGTAAAAGATTCTGTGATCTCTAGAGAAGACTGTTGTGGCCTCCCAACCCCAAAGTCCATTACTTTTCAGGGTGGAAGGTGGAGATGTCATTGCACCTTGGAGGTGAGTGGTGTGAGTGACACAACTCATTTCAGTCTTAGCTGACCCCTTAAAACACCAGAAGGGTGTTTGCTGGTTCTGGAATGTCCTCTCTGGTCAAGGCAAGCACAGAGTGCGTTATGCTAGATGATCTTTAAGGTCCCTTCCAACCCTAACCATTCTATGATTCTATGATTCTATGATGAGTATAAAGGCTGCTTTGTTGTCTCTGAAGTTCATGGACTGATAGCCTGAGCTTTCTATCAGCCTCCTCCATGGATAGCACCGTGTCATCCCTGCTGGGACAGCCACCAGCCGTGTCCGTGTTGCTGCAGCCTGTCTTCATCCCAGACAAGCCAAAGAGCACGCCCTTGGGGGATGATCTGTGGTGATCCGTGCATCGCGCCTTCTGGGCTCTGCTCTGCACTGCGCAAGGATGGAGACACCCAAGCAATGGGGCGTGAAACTACTGTGTCTTTGTCTCCGCTGTGCGTCAGCTTCCAGAAGGAAAATGAGCTTTTTATGCACCGTCTGCTTTTCCCATTCATATCCCGACCTCCTCAAATATCCAATGCTTTAAACACTCTTTGCAGCAGAGCAGGCTCAGTGCCATGAAACTTTTACCTTCGAGTGCAACTTGGTCTCTGCTTTGGCCTTTGGGCTGACTCCAGGGAGACCCCCAGGCTGCTCACCTCCCTGCCACTTGGCTGCTCTGTCCCTGCCTTGGAGCAGTGTCAGGGATCCTTGTCCATCAGGAGAAACACCCTACAGTTGTACTGACTACCAGGCACATCGAACAGGGTCCCCTGGCACTGCATGGCGGGCATTCCAGCTTCTCCTGCAGCTTCAGGGACAGCAACAGCTTGCAGCTCTCCAGGGCTGCTGGTGAAGTCCGCGGCTTGCTCGGCACTGCAGAGCTGTGAGATTGGCATGAGGGGGAGAGCAGATGTCTCGTGCTGTGGATGGCTTAACTCTGCCATGGGCTAAAGTTTAGGGTGTGTGGCACTCTTTCTAGCAGAGCCTTTGGGTCCTGCACAAGTTCTCGATAGGGCAAGCAGGCAGAAATGCACCTTAACCAGGTTTTCTGCTGCAAAGGTCCAGATCAGAACGGCTTAAGGCACTTAATGTTAAGTTTCACAGTCACTGATGCTATGATAACAATGCAAGCAGTAATGCCGAAGATGCTGGTGTTATCAGGGGCTTATTCAGGAGCCAGGCTTCTATGGTGCTAGGAGCTGTACAGGCTGCAGAAAAATGATCACTGTCTCCATAAAATTAAAATAATCTGTTCCTCTCAGGCAATACTCGGGCAAGTGGGGATTGGAGTAAGGCAGTGGCACTACCATGGCTGGTTTTCTCCATATAATTATTAGGTTTTATGGGTTGTACATCTTCTCTCTTCTCCCAGTGGCACCTTACAAAGAGACACAACCATGCTGCCAGCTCTACCTTGGCACATTCTCTGGAGAACCTCCAGCATCCCTCTGTGCCTGTGCCCTCAAGTTCTGGTGCTTAGGGCTTCTGTTTGTCCCTCCTGGTCGCAGCAACCTGCCGTCCCAGGCAAAGTCAGCGTCTCGCAGCTCTGATGCTGCCTGGATTCAAAGCTCGACTGTGGAGGAGGTCAGCTTGACAGACCCTGCAGAGAAACCTGCTGCAGGTTTGCAATGCCAGTCGCAATCCCTCTCAGTGCTGAATTACTTGCTCAAGATTCAAGGGTGAATTCAAGGTAATACTGAGGTCAGTAACTGTGATCAGCACTAGGAAAACCCACCAAGGCTCCATGCTCTGTCCCTCCATTGTCCCTCCTAGCTCCGTGGGGCTGGCAGTGAGCTGTACCCCACGCAGTATACTGTTAGCAACCAGACCGATTTACGGTGAGTGTGCAGGTGCTCATCCTTTTCCATGGGCATCTGCTCAGTCTGATATCTCACACACCCCTACCTGTCTGCTAGATGTCTGACATTAATTCCAGGTCATATGCACGATCATCCAGATGAAATAATCCCTGGGGTGGCCATGGCTGCTGATACTTTGCTGACCCAGAGGCACCAGGACTGAATGACTGTTGCATTGCCAAAACCTTGTCTTTCACCTAAGGCAGTGGGCACAGACAGACTGTCTGCTCCCATGGCCTCCGGGGAAGGGGGTGGGGGGGCAACATCGGCAGTGGGAACCATATTCCCTCCTTGCCACATTTGCAGCTTTCAGCTGGTTCAGGATCAAGACGTCCAAGTGTCTTGTCCTGCTTCGCAGTCCTGGAGGAGTCATTTTGTGTTCAATCTTTAGGAGCTGATGGGATCCAGCTGAGATGTTTATCTGTGGCTGAGTGAATCCCATCAACAAGCCTGGAGAACACAGCAGGAAAATTTCTTTTCCCTTCAAACTATGACTCTGGGACACTGTAATTGAGACATAAGAACAGGGGAAGGAAGGAAACATGACTGTGATCCAGGTTAGCATGTTTGCACCTTCGTGTGACCTTGTCACAGTACAAAGCAGAGTCTCAGAGCAAGACCCTGAGTGGGGGGTGAGAATTTTGATGCAGAGCAAGGACATTCCCCATTAGGTCTTGAATATAATGCTAAATAATTGCAAAACAGGTTATACAAGAGGATCAGTGCTGCAGGGTTTAACACACACTTTGTCACTTACCATAGAATCATGGAATGGTTTGAGTTGGAAGGGACCTCAAAGCCCAACCCCCCTGCCATGGGCAGGGACACCTTCCACTAGACCAGGTTGCTCCAAGCCTCATCCAGCCTGGCCTTGGACACTTCCAGGGATGGGGCATCCACAGCTTCTCTGGGCAACCTGTTCCAGAGCTTCACCACCCTCTCCGGGAAGAATTTCTTCCTGATGTCCCATCTCAATCTCCCTCTTTCAGTTAAAACCCGTTACCCCATGTCTTATCACTACAGGCCCTCATAAAAAGTCCCCCTCCCCCCAGCTTCCTTGTAGCCTCTTCAGGCACTGGAAGGTGCTCTGAGGTCTCCCCGGAGCCTTCTCTTCTCCAGCCTGAACACCCCAACTCTCCCAGCCTGTCCCCACGGAGATGCCCAGCCCTCTGATCATCTTCATGGGCCCCTTTGGACTCTATTATCTTCCCTCCTTCTGGATCAGAGGCAGGAGATGAGAACAAATGCTTCCTCAGGCCTGGAAGGTGCTGCCTACATGCCATGTCATGAAAGAATTGTGCAACGAAAACATGGAAGTCAATGAATGAATGTCCCACATTTTGGACTGAATCCATACCACAACACGAAGAGGTGCCTTGTGCTCTCTTCCCATCATGCCCACAAGGTTTTAAGGCACAGAAAGGTCTACATCTGCCTCACTGTGGTGGCCATGGCGTCTCCTCTGCTTCTCTTCAGCAATGTCTGCCCACTGATACTCAAGGTCCATGTGCTTTCTGTCCACGCTTTGGGCTGCAGCTGTAACACAAGGGGTCAATGCTGTGCCTGGGAGGGTGGACCAGGCTTGTCCTCATCTCCATGATGTCCAGTCAATCCATGGGGAAGAGACTTAAATTATCCATGTTTCAGCTTCAATGGACAGAGCGTTGTGGTTTCCAGGCTCGGCAGCATTTTAGCAAGGGCCCGAAGACTGAGACTGTGGACAGAGGGTGAGTCTAGTCTGAGAGGTGAGCTGGGATGTGTGCCAGGCTGCGGCAGCAGAGACACCTTCAAATCACAGGTACGCCTGGTTGACGCCAACGGAATCATTCCTTTAAGCTGTGTGTGGCCAGGCCATACCTTCTCTTCACTTTCCTCCTCTCTTTGGTCTTCTCCTCTTCCATCCTCTCCTCCTTTTTCACTTGTGGTTTGCCATCAGTTTGTGTCCAGACCTCATCAAAGTCTGCCATCCCAGGAGGAGTGGAGAATTACAGCCTCACAAATTAGGAATGCCTCCTCTCTCGCAAAGACGGCCTCCCTCTCCCTCTTCATCCTTCTTCTCAGAACATGTGCAAAAGAAATTCATCTGTTCTCCTGCCTCCTGATGATGAGACCTTTCGGTGGTTTTCTCTGGAAACAGCATAATCCCGTGTTTATGAAAAGCACGAAGCCAGGGCACTTAAACTGGATCGAGTGCCTGGGGCTGGCTCGGCAGCCGGAGAAGGAGGCAGCAACCTCTTTATCCTTATTTTTGTCCTTTGGAGCAGACTCGAGCTTGTACTTCTGTCTGAAGCAAATAAAGACAAATAAGATTTGGTGGATATGGAAAAGGGGGAAAAAAAGAAACCTGAACAAGCAAGAGATTTATGGCTGCTGTTTGCCAATGAAAACACAGTGGGAAGAGTCATCTGCTTGCAATGTAGATGGCTGTAGGGCGGAAAACAAAGCCTGAATTGATTGTCTTTCTCTGCAGTCAACAGGGAACAATTGGGACCAGTCGGGATGAGTCACTGTGGCTGAAGACAGCATCTCAGAATGGTGGGCTGGATCCATCTAGGAGCTTGGAGTTGCCCAGTGACATGAGAGCGACGGGAAGGTCATTGCTGTGGCTTTGCAGTCTACCTCTGCAACGCTGGAAGTCTGGCAAGGGGCCACCCAGCCCAGTTCTGGTGGAGCTCCCCTCACTGTGGCACGCTGCCATCCATCCCTTCTTTGTTACCCCAGGGACTGTGAGCAATTTGGAATCAGGCCCCTCAAAATCAGTACTTTTTAAAGAACTTACGCAATCTGAAAAAAGAAAATAGAAAGAATAGTATAAAGGCTGCCCTTTTTTTTTTTTTTTTCCTTTTCCTTAGCTGTCTGAGTAACCAGGCTTTTGAAATTCCAGGATTTTCTTTGCAAGTAAAATCCCCTAAAAATGCACATATTTTTTGGTATGAGAACTGCCATTCTGACATTTCCTTCAACTCTGACACCTTCTGTTTTAAGAAATACCAGAAAACACAAATCTTTTGGGCAATGGAGACAGCTGGTATCATCTTCCTTGTGGCTTGAACATGGGAAACCACAGACCAACATCAAGACTTTTACTAATTCTCAAACAGTTCACAAAGAATGAAACCGTGAAAGGGCAATCCCCTCCTTCCTACCTCCCCCACCCATCTCAACCAGGCGATGGGGGAAATCAGCACAAACTGGGGACCTGCCCTAAATGTCGTCCCTTCTGGGCAACTTCAGGTTTCCTGCAAAACTGGAGGGGAGGGTGTTGGTCAAGGACCTTGAGCAAATGCAGGGAATATTTAAGAGTTATCCTGGAGAATGGAGACTCCTTGTAGGAAAAGATTAGAAGATATAGCTTGTTTAGCCCAGCAAGAAGCAGAATCAAAGGACTCTGACAACCACAAAACACATTGGAGTAAATCCCAACCAAGGAGAAGCAGTCAGAAAAAAAATGTTGGCAGAAGAGGTAAAATAGAGAGAAAAGGACTGTGGATATGTTCAGGTTTTCATTGCAGCACCAGTTGAGGTCGTATTGGTCCTTGACCTTCCCTCAGGGTTGGACCCTCCTCCATGATGCTTCATCTCCCCATGCCTCAGGCTTTCCACCACAAAGGGTTTGCTGCCTGAGGCTCGGCTGTGATCCGTAAAGCCCTGAGCTCCTGCTGGGTTCACCCACTGTAACGAGATCTGCTTTTTAGCTGCTCAACTGCTCCAACCATCAGTTTTCTTTTCAACATCCCCGGGATGCTCATTACTGTCTCCGGGATGCTCATTACTGTCTCCAAAGGAAAGATGTTCAGTTGAACATGGACACTCTCACCACAAATACGGTTCCAAGCATGCAACAAGATTGGATAAAAGCAAATCTAACTATGTGCTCATCTCCTTCTATCAAAGCAGAACCTATCAGACACTTCCAGCCTGAAAACCACCCCACAGACAGTTCAGGTGGCTGTGACTGACGGCACTGGGACCAGTCCCACTGTCGTTACTTCACCCAAATTGAAAGACTGCGGAGGACTGGTTGTGAAGTGTTGGTTTCATCCATCACAAGAGAAGTTCATGAATAGCTGAAGCCTGAATTTGGACAGTTCAGAGCTCTACTGGTGAGGGTAATTGTCCATCCTCTTCTTGCCTTCATCATGGCATTGGGAAAATCCCCCTTTGATGAGATCTGGGCTCTTCCAAGCTCCTTCTCTGTTGACCCGAGTGAAGCCACAGCCATCACATTGGACCATGAGGAAATTACAAAACTCTTTAGTGCAAATCCTCTCCAGTCTCATCCTGCCAAGTGAATAGCATTTCTGGTATGCTGGTGGGCATACAAGACATGCCAGGCTGCCTAATTCAGTGAGGTCTGCTTGCTATTAGAGTGCAGGAGACCCGCTGAAGCTCTGGAGACCATTAAATGCTACTTTTGTGCAACAGGGTTCTGAAACTGGCAGTTTATTTTTATATATGGTGAGCTAGGCGATGTACGCTGCAGAAGAAATCAAAGCAAAGCAAAAACTGCTAGTGGGTTGCGGGATGGAAAAACATCAGACTATCAAACACGTCTTCCCTTCTCCTACATCCCAACTGCAGAAAAACCTTTACCAGATATAGCAACTTCTTCATCACCTCGAGGTAATGGAGTATCCAGACTCTGTGGCTGAAATGTCAGTAATTTGTGGAGGGTGAAATGTGTTTTTTAGCTTACCTGGAAAAGATTGCCTGGAGCATGGCTGACAGTAGGCAGATGGATCCTTCATCCAAACCTGCCACCTACAAGGCCTCAAAGCAGGACTGAACGGGATGAAACAGACCAAAATGATTCAAAGCCTATTAATTCCTGAAGGGGAATATACGGTGTGGTGCCAGGGATAGGCTGGATGTTGGGACTCCAGGTTGCAGCAAGTCCCTTCCTCCTGCTTTTCCAGCATTGGCAGATGGATCATCTTTAAACCATGTTTAATTCCAGAAGCAAGCTCTGCTGGGAGGAACATTCTGTCACAAAACTGGGAGCGTGCTTGGGCAGACTGAGTGAGTAGAAGCAAATACTGGAGCAGGTGAAAAGTGCATACTTTCCCTGAAAATGTGTGAAAAAAAAAAAATTAGAAATGCTCATTTCACTCTGAAGTTCTCACAGGAATCTGAGAAGCTCCTGATAGCAAAAACAAACTGTTCTGGTTTAAAACAGAATAGGAAAAGGTCACATATGGTGTTTTTTACGTCACCTTTATTTTGTCTTCTTGTCTTCTGTGGTAGAAACAACAAAACCCCAAATGAAAACATGTAACCAAAAAAGAACTGTCTGCAGCTATTCTTGTCTTAGCCAAAGCATTGAGAACTTTCCCCATCAATCATGCTACTGACATTATTATTATTATTATTATTACTATTATTATTGTTATTACTACTACTACTATTACTACTTCTATTTTTTTCAGATGTTTTTCCACCTGAAAATTAGGATAAAGCAGTTATTCCAAACGTCTCTTTCCCAGGTAGTTCCTACTTTTTGTATGGCACATGGTAGACCTTTCCAACTGATTATATTTTTTCCTTGATTGAACAAAAAATATGAAGTTTAAACCTCACTTCACATTGACCAAATTGAAAACTCAATGTTCTTCTCAGTGAAGTGGAAAAAAAAAAAAAAAGGGCCTTTTGGATCCCTCTGCCCTGCCTTTCAGATTGACTGAAAAAAGAAAAAAAATGTTAAATAAACCCCACAATAAAAACATTGCTAAAGTTCAGATGATGAAATGTAACTTATTTAAACACTCATAAACTTTAAAAAGGATAGACGCAAAATTCTAAATGTTAAAGCAGAACTTCTAAAAACCTTTAAAAATTGCTTGCAGACAAATTCTGAAACAAAAGGAAATCTTAGAAAGTTTTGATTTTTGTTAAAATTTTGACTTTCTCTGTTCGCCTCCCATTCTCCAAAGCTGTGACGGATTGCATTTTCTAGGATAACATCTGAGGCCCAAGCAACGATGGAAGGATGCTCAATCCCTCCATGACAAGGGTAAGACCACGCAGGTGAGATACATAGTGATTTTCCCATGTGGCTGTGCAAGTGTGGAGGAAGAGCTGGAAATCACAGGCAGCTGGATCTCTGGGAAGGAGATGACCGGAGAGGGAGTGGGAAAAGCCTGGGAAGACCCTGAGGCAGAAGGTAGATGGTGGCAATCTCAACACCTTTCCTCTGCAGGGAGCATGGGCTGGAAGAGAGTCCCAGACGCTGGAGCAAGAGGATGAAAATTATCTCAAGGGTCTTGAAAATTATCCAGACCCTGCCATTGCTGGGTTTAACCTAGTTTGATGTTTAATTCTGAGTCATGACAACCATGTGGCAAGTGAGAGTTGGCCTGGAAAGTGCCTTAGGCAGATGATGGTGGGGGGCTGAGGTCCTGCAAAGGTCATTACAAATACCTCTACAAAATGGTCATTAAAGTCCATTTAATGGCCATTTAATGTTATATAAAGTCCATGTTATTTAATGTTAATAAAGTCCATGTAGTGGTTTAGGTGGGTTTTGAAGTTTCCCAAAGTCTGGTTGAATTGTATTTTTACTGTCATTAGACCTATCTGTGTCTCTCTGGCAGCAACCACGCTGGCTGCTTGTCCCATCCTGTGCAAATGCAGTGCGAAGAGGCTCAGGAAGGTGGAAAAAAAATGGATAATATGGTTGTAGGACTGAGATTGTGGTGATGGACAGGTCACCACCAGGCTGCTTGAGTGAGAAGGAAAACATCTGAAAGCCATAGCCAGGTTGAGATATGGTAGTAATGGGATGAAAGAGGTTGTTTTAGTGGCTGGTTTTAACCCACCATCTGCTCTTCAGGTCCAGGACAAGGTGTCATAGAATCACAGGATGGTTTGGGTTGGAAGGGACCTTAAAGACCATCCGAAGCAAGGGATGAGGATGGACAAGGAAAGGGGATGTTTATTGCCAACAGAGTTAAACAGTCAAGACCTTCCCTCCACCTCCTCAACAGACCATTCCAGCACAGTAAATCATCCAGACCTTGATGGGAAGGGAGTTGCCAACTTGGACCAAAGACTGATTGCCACGATAGGAGTCCAGTTGCTCTGTCTGGGGATTTGGGATAATATAAGTCAGGTCTGGGTTTACATAAATATTATGCCAAGTTAATGCATGAATGAAGATCTGCGCTGTGAGCCTTTATGAGGTCCGTGATCTTGCTGATGGCCTGCCAGCACTGCTGGCACTTGGACCTCCAAATAGAGGGCTGAGGAGGCCCCGGACCCTGGCATGTTTTACAGTAACAGTAAGACTCCCTAATGAAGAAAGGAAAATGTATACTCATTGCTTTGATCAGTGTGAAAGCCATGCACACCTCTCGATGGCTCCTACAAGGGGACCAGTGGGGAGGGAAAGCACTGTGGGGCTGGCGGGGGAAAGGGGTTTGTTCCTTGGTAGCAAGAAGCTACTGTTAAGAGGAGCAAAATATTTGCTGGAGGAAGATAAAAAGAGGCAGCTACCACCCAAGACAGACCCCTGCTGCAGCAGACTGTGGCTGCAGCCCTGGCCAGACCTTGTGGTGCTTCCCACTGGGCCAAGAGGGAGCAGGAGGTGGCTTGTGCTTCTCCAAGTGTCTGAGCTTTGCCTGGAGGGGGAGATCTGAGATGCAGAAACAACGGGAGAGAGCAGAAGGAGGGAGGGGAGACCCCATCTGGGATGCTCACCTGGGGCAGGAGCAGAGCCCGGCGCAGTGCTCCACAGTTCCCAGTCTGAAATGGATTGAGTGGTGGGATGTCTGGTTCTTGTTAGCTTCTCCACAGTCTAATCAGAACAGATTCATTTCTGTGTGTTTTCATTTGCAAGAAAAATAATTTTTCTCTTTTCCCTTCCCTTCCCATGGAGATGCTCTTAGGGCTGGAGCCCCTCTGCCATGGGGACAGGCTGGGAGAGTTGGGGTGTTCAGCCTGGAGAAGGGCAGGCTCCCGGGAGACCTTATAGCCCCTTCCAGTGCCTGAAGGGGCTACAAGGAAGCTGGGAGGGGGGACACGACACACACGATGACTTTATGAGGGCCTGTAGTGGTAGGACAAGGGGCAATGGCTTTAAATGGAAAGAGGGAGATTGAGACTGGATATAAGGAAGTTCTGCCCAGAGAGGGTGGGGAGGCACTGGGACAGGTTGCCCAGAGAAGCTGTGGATGCCCCATCCCTGGAAGTGTCCAAGGCCAGGCTGGATGAGGCTTGGAGCAACCTGGTCTAGGGAAGGTGTCCCTGCCCATGGCAGGGCGTTGGGATTAGATAATCTTTTAGGTCCCTTCCAAGCCAAACCATCCTGTGATTCTAGGATTCTGTGCTTCTATGACTTTATATGATTTTTCTTTATTTTGGTTAAAAATTCAAATTTGGTAAAACACAGACTTTCTCCGAATAAGGTTTGGTGTCACCTGACCACTCATTTGGGAAAAAAGTTTAAAAATAAAACAAGAAAAGAAAAATAAACCCATTGGAAAATGTGGAATTACTTTGTTTAGAACTTTGTGGGAACAAAACATTTTGATGTGAAGCAAGTCCTCATTTTGAAATTTCCTCCAAGTTATTATAAGAACACTAAAAAAAAAAACCCACCCCAAACCTGCCTTGAGATTGAAAGAAAACATTTCATTTCTGGTAGAATTAATTTTAAAGAGTAGGTTTTTTAGAATTGTTGGTGAACTGGAAAATTCATTATTTGTTCGACTTGCTTTGTTGCCCCTGTGGGAAAACACAGTCCAGGGACATGAAACAACTTATCCAGCAACTGTCAGAGCTGGGACTTGAACTCATGTTGTCAAAATTCTAGTTAAATATACTAGCTGGGAACACACATTTTTGATCCATGTATTAAGCTTGGAGATGAAGCATTGCCCACGCCAGGCTGCCTTCCACGTCTTGCTCTCCAGCTGTTTGGGGAGAATCAAACCCCTGAGGTCAAGCTGTGCCATCTGAAATGTGGTGGGCCCTAATTCCATCCCCCTCCTCGCTTTTATCATAACAATAAAAAAAGGATCCTGAGAAAGTTTAAAACCTGTTAATCATTTCCATCCCTTTCGCTAACTCAGAATAATAATAATCATCATCATTGTATCTATGCCCCGGGGGCATTCCCCTTGGCCTGTGTGATGGTGGGGAGGTTCCAGCTTTCAGCGCACTGGGGAATGTTTCCTTGAGCTCTCCAGCAGCTTTGATGAGCGCCCCATAATGAGGTGACCCCCCCAGCACCCCAATTCCCCCACTGTCACCCCATGTTTTGCAAACAAAGCAGAGGAAGAGCCAGATTTTCCCCAAATAGAGCAGCCTGGCCACAGGTAAAATGAAACGGCAAATTAATTACGCGGTGAAGGTGATGAGGTCAATGTTGCCTTGTTAACCTTGTCAAGATGATGAGAGCAGGAGAGCTACTGCTGGCTCCTGGGGTCTGCTGGGGTTGGGGTAGGAGCAGGGTCCTGCTGCCTTCGGCACTTACTACATCGACGTGCACTTTCCCTCCAGAGATGAAATCTGGGATGCTGATGGGAAAACCCTTCCCTCCGAGCTGCCCAGGTGTTTGTAACCTCAGGACATGTAATGCTACTCTTACGAGTTGAAAACAAGTACAGGAGCAGCCTGGGCTTAACCTTGGCACTACTCAGATATATTTACCTGAAGGAAAAATGAAAATAATAATGCTCTTGGGAGAAGGAAACCTCCACTGTCCTCTGCTGCGTCACTTTATTGCCGGGTTAATGAATTACAATGGCTTCATCACTTGTTTCAGCATTCACATTTGAGTTTGCCGTGAGTCTTTGCCGCCGCTGACTCCCTCCAGACAGGGTAACACATGCACACATGTTCCCACACATACAATACTCATTGCTAGTGAGGCTCCACTTTCTCTCTCAAACGGGGGAGCTGATGTCCTCACTGAGGTCCTCAGGGATGCTCAAGGGGAAATTCAATTCTGCACCCGCCACGGGTAAGTTATGAATGGTAGCGATCAGCCCGGCAGCCCCTGTATTAGCTGGTGTGATATTAAAGTCAGCATATTTCACACATAATTTTGGAATGTGCTGCAGACCCTTGGTTTTAATTGGAAATGCTGTGTGAATATTGAGGAGATGTGAAAAGGTGTGTATTTTGGCCCTTGGAAAGGTGTGGGGGA
This sequence comes from Eurypyga helias, assembly GCF_000690775.1. Classification (NCBI taxonomy): domain Eukaryota; kingdom Metazoa; phylum Chordata; class Aves; order Eurypygiformes; family Eurypygidae; genus Eurypyga; species Eurypyga helias. Next base: position 107,654 of record NW_010258445.1, read on the forward strand.
GAAGCTGAGATCTCATGGGAAGCGCACGAGCTGGACTTTTCTGCTCAAGCTACCAGTAACGAAGCAGGTACGAGCAACCAGTGAGCAGCCTTCGCTGGGTTTCTGCCCTAAGGAGTGGAACGGGTCCCTTCACACCTCTTAAAACCCTGTTTCGGGCTGTCGTACCCTCTGCTTACGATTGTCAATTCACATTTTTAAGGTACGTCCACGACCACGAGGGCAAGAAATGTGAGAAGTGACACCGTCTGTGAACAATGAAGTTTTAAAGTGTGTGGAAGTCCTCGAACGTGTACCCTCTGCAGTTAAACGTTCTTAGCCCACTCAGCACATAGGGAAACAGGTGTTACCTATATATACACACACACAGAGACATATAAAAATATTTTCATCCAAATATTTTTTAATATAAATATAT
>NW_010258445.1:108099-126205 GCF_000690775.1 Eurypyga helias
TAATATTTTCTAGCTCGACACTGAATCCGAATGAGTTTTAATTTAAGGGGAAGGAGGGAGCACTGTGAGCCCCACATCTGCACATGGATGGGAGTATAAGAGATGTGATATAACGGGCAGATCCCTCCAGGCATGGGGAAGTTACTAAAATATCTGGGAAACAAACACAGCACAAAGCCCCACCCCCTTTACCAGCTCTCTCTGGCACCATCCCTCTTCTGCAACTCACCCCACACATTCTTAAACCCATCCTTTGGATTGGCATGTGATGCTTAGCGCTCCAGTGGACCAGATCCAGCGTTTCCCTGGTCCATGCAACCAACCAAGCCATGAGGGAGAAAAGGGGAGCTGGGGGACATCAGCGTCCTAAACAAAACCATGCATCATGAGCGGGTAGCAGGTTTTCAAATAACGGTTTATGAGAAATGTATGGATTAGCATCAAACGAGCTCTTCTAGCCAGGTGGGAAGGCAGACCTCATAACCTTTTATTGCTGCTGCCCCGGCGTATTGTTCTCCCTTACTGCTGGGATCTGCTTTGCAGCAGCAAGCCATCAGGAATGCGCTAAACCCAGCCCAGCCCCTGCCCCTCTGTACCCATCCGTCCTGCTCTGCAACGGCATTTTCTTCACCTGAGATGGAAGAAGAACCTCTCCAGAGGAGCACGTACTACCTAGAGAGTGGATCCTGCTCCTAAAGTGATACTTGGATACAAGTATGACCTAAAAAGCTGATTCTGAAATGATTCACAGGGCTTGTAGGTGCTGTGGTTCTGATGAGCTTCATGTGATGGTGAATTAAATCTTCAAAACCGTATCGGGGTACAGCTCCCCTCCCCTGGCTGGAGAAGGAGGCTAAGGAACTAGTTCACACGGGACCATCTGCCCTGCAGGTTTCTAAAAACTACATGAGACAACCTGTTTTTTGATGCTAAGGGGTCTGTTTCATGAGAAACTTTAATAGTTGCAATGAAAGATCTTACAAATCAGATATTTTGACATAAACCCCTACATCCTGCCCGAGTCCCAATGCACAAACTGAGATGCTCTGCTGTATCTGGGCCATCATCTGCTTTTGGGTGCCTCTCTCCCAGCTGTTACACCAAGGAAATGCCAGCACCGCTCAAGCTGGCAGGGGGTTTACGTGGGTAAGCACAGCTCAGCATCTGTTCCCACTGGTTTCCCTCAGCGACTTTTCCCATTCACACCCTTCACGGCTCCAAGGAGAGCAGATTTCCCTTCCCTTCCTTCAGCAAGGCCCTTGGAAGAACAGCGTGGTTCTTTTTACAGCTCCGCAGCCTCTGCATCTATTTTTAAGCCTCCTGAGGACAAGCCTGTATAAGGAATAAAAGCCCAGCTGTAAGGGGAAACCAGAAGAGAAGGTGCCAAGCAGACTTTGGTCTCAAATTTATGCATAAAAATCTCTCAGAAATTGGTTCCAGATAAGGGGTGACCTACTCGGTTTGACAGCTGCGCCTAGAACAGCTGCCACCGCACCAGCCCCGAGTGCATCCAGATGTGCCACCCCCCCACCCCGCCCCGCACGCTGTGGGCCAGAGCTGCAAAACTTTCCACCCTTACTGTGCTCCCCAGTGCCAGAAGGAGCCTGGGACGAGACATGCTGACATGATGGATGCCTTGCTGCTTCGTCCCAGCCTCTGGAGAGGTGGTATTTTTGGGTGTTGGGAACGTCTTGACAGCTTGGTTCTCAGCGTCATGGTGTTAATGTCAGCTATCGGATTGCTCCAGAGTGAGACGGGCCAGGCTTTCAGAAGACTTTCCCCATCTTCACTGCTCACTGCACTGAATGTCTGCTGTCAAGCTTCCTTGCTTCCCTCTCCATCTGTCTCCTCTGGGTGACCTGCAAGCTCTTTGCGCTCTGGACTCTCGCGCCTAGGACCTGGGTGAGCTTTGACTGGAGTTAGAGCATCTCGGAGCTACTGTAGAGTAACATGAATGAACTCATCTGGTGGGCAACTACCACACAGCGGTGGAAATAAGCCCGTGTTTAGGAGATTACAAATATTTCTGTGGTTAAAAATAAAATAAACACACCGTAAAAGACAGCCCATCAAATAGTCATTTCTAGAGGTTTCTGCCATCTAAGAAATGCTGCCTATTTCTGCTCCCGTGCCATACTAAACTGACTCCTCTCTCTCAAGCTTTATTTCATTGAGAATGCTATGAATTAAAAGTGTTGGCCTCAGGGCCAGCAAACACCAAGCTTCACTAGAGCAAGACCCTCCACAAGCCTGGAGCTGGAGCTACTTGCCCCAAAACACAGAGTTGATGGGCAAAGCACCTGAGGGGAGGTACAGCAGTCATAAGGGTGGCAGACCTCAAAGCAAACAGAGGCTGTAGCTTGCAGCAAAGTAGTTTAACCACGAAAGTCTTCGGTTTACAAATAGCGTTACTCCTGGCGCACGCTCTCCAAGCCATTTCTGCCCACAGCCTCACTGCTCATGCAGCAAATGAGATGTTCACCCCCAGGTCCATCCCGGTTCTCCTCATCTGGCTGAGCGTAACTCTGAAGAGCCAGCTCCCAGTCTAGTCTGCTTGTGGCTTCAACATTGGCACGGGGAACATTGGGGCAGACCTTCTACCCAATGACCCCGTGCGATAGCTCTACATGACCCTGACCATCTTTTGGAGCCTTTGTTGTTGCTTGTGTGATGATATTGCTGCCCATACCCCAACTTACAGTCTTGGAGATGGATCTGTCTGGTCAGGACAGGCTTGTAATGCAGGTCAGTTTTCAGACCAAGGGTGTGACATATGACTGAGGTTTTTCAGGCTCAGATATTCCCTATTTTCTAAGTTCTGTGGCATGAGTCCGATGGGTCTTAGTCAGCCGGTATTTTGGTTTATGGGTAAGGAAAGTTAGTTACCCTGACACAAGGGAGACAAAAGTCCACTTCCTAGTAAGGGGGTTGTAATGTAATTAGGTGGAACACATTGAGAATTCCGAAATTTCATTTCAGACAAGTCTTCCTAGTAGCTGTTCTTCAAATGTTCCTGCCAACAAATGCATCCATGGAAAGGGAATGCAAAATCGCCCTCAATAAGCAGATTTTATATAAATATTGGAATGCAAGCTAAAATGTGTAAAGTCTCTGACCTACATTACCCCAAAGGATGATAGTTCAATAGCTGCTGGAGACAGCACAAGAGAAATGTCCCTTCAAATCATTATCACCCAAGATGAGATATTATGAGTAGTTCAGTACTCCTTGTAAATCTTTTTGCCCTGGAAATGAGAACAAAAATCCAGCCAGCATTTAAAGTCTGTGGCTTGGTAGATATTGCCAGAGGAATGGGAAAAATGGCACACAGAGAGAAATCTTCCTCTGCTGAGAAAAGGATAGGAGATGGACTTCACCAGAATGGAAGGCCAGGAACCGTGGGAGGAGACATCCCAGGCGAGGCTCCTGGGTGTAGTGATAAATTTGTACACTGTCCCCCTGTGTTGAACAGTCCAGAACTACAAAAAAAAATAGCTCTATCTGGTGTTGTAGCAGGACATCCTATGCCAGCTGGAAATAGTTTGGTTACATCCAGGGTCTCGTTTCAGTTCTTCAGGCTCTGGGACAATCCCTCTCAGTGCTTCTGAAGAGATGACCTCCCAATTGATAGTATCTTCTGGGAGATATCATCTTCCATGAGCCCTCCGAAAGTGTTTTTAGGTGTCACAAGACCAAGAAGGGTTGTCTGGTCATGTCTTGGCACACTGTGATCTTTGTGTTGTGCAACCTGCCCACACCAGATGAATTAAGACCCTTTGAAGGACACACAAGCAGCACACACTGAGTGCTAGAAAGCCCAACACCTCGAATTGGGTTTTGTGACGTGGTGCTTGAAATCGCAGAGATCAGTCCTTCTGAGACTCAGGTGCCCTTCCATGGCTGTTCTAGGACATCCACAGGGTTTATCAAGGCTGTTTTTACCAGATCTTATATGGATCTAATGGCCTAAATCCCACAGCAGTCTTCAGATGTGTCAACAAGATTCCAAGCCTTGTAGGTTGCCTTAAAATTCAGGCAAAACTGATCAAATCCCAGTGGATAACAGAAGAATTTCCTGTAGAAAGGACCCATGACCATTCTCTTTGCTGCATGCCAGTCCTGTGACTTCTCTACAAACTGGGCAGGCCCAGATCCGGCTCCTGAAGGTGCTCCTGGATGTCAACCTGGCCTCAAGGTTGTGCAGGATCATTATTTATGACAGCCCTTGTCTTACAATCTGTTTGGGACGTCCACTTTCGGTAACAATGAAAGAGGAAACACTGGGCAAAGAGACGTTCAGTCTGACCAACACATGCACACCTTAATGGTGCTCCAGTTAATAGTGTATCCAGTTAATCAAATCGAATCGAATTGAATTGAATCTAATTGAATTGAATCTTTGAGGTTGGAAAAGTCCTTTAAGATCATCCAGTCCAACCATTATCCCAGCATGGCCAAGCCCACCACTAACCCATGTCCCTGAGCACCTCGTCCACACGGCTCTTCAATCCCTCCCGGGATGGGGACTCCACCACCTCCCTGGGCACCCCCTTGCAGTGTCTGACAACCCCCTGGTGAAGAAATTTTCCCTAATAACCAATCTAAACCTCCCCTGGCACAACTTGAGGTTGTTTCTTCTTGTTCTATTGCTTGTCACTTGGGAGAAGAGACCAACCCCCACCTCCCTGCAACCTTCTTTCTGCTGCTGGTGCCCAAAACTGGCGCAGGTATTAGTGTTGTGGTTTTTTTTTTAAAGCTTGACCCTAGTTCATGGAGTACCTGGGTTTTCTCATCTTCTAAAGATGTCAGGAGACCTTCTATTCCCATTGGCTCATCAGTTGTGTTTCCATTGTGCCTAGTGCTATACTACCCCACAGACCTCCTTGGTCTCCTGCACTGGGCACTTTTACTCCTGCCTTGCACTTCCCCACCATTCATCCTTGTCCTCAACCCTTCTCATCCTTCTTCTTTCACATAAGACACCCCAAACTAGCTAAAGGCACCACTTTACAGGGGGTCAGCTACACTGCACTAAAGCCATGCTGGCCTTTCTTCTTTAGAATTAAACCACTGTGGAATTTGGCTGGGACCCAGCGAAACACCTTGGCAGTCACCTGAAATCTCTGCAAAAACATCCATGTGGCGTCGTCCCCGTGGTTGTCTGTAACAGGGGAAGCACTTCAGGCTACTGAGTGCCCACAGGATTTCTCAGCACAGCTTCACCCTTGGTCCAGTTTGATCCTGTGAAGGATAGTGGCTGATTTTGAGTCCAAATGATGAACTCCAATAATGCCTGCAGAAACAACTGTAACCCCAGGGTAAACACTCTCTTCCCCCTGAGGCTTTTTCATCTTCCTCTGTTTATTCCTTCCTGATGAATGTTCATTAGCAGCATTGTTAGCAGCTGTTGGCAAAGGACATTGTTTGTCAATTTGCAGCAGCAGGGGCTTAAAATGAAAAGAAACACTTGGATTTAATTTAAAACAAGGCCACAAGGCATCTGTGACTCTGGGTACAGTAGGTAGTTGTTGGTGTAGAGGACTTAAGTTTCAAAACAACCTCGTGGTGGAGCAAGTTCTGGAGGCCTGCTTGTAATTTTATCCTCGCCATCCCCCATGAAAAAGAAAAGAATGTACTCTCAATGTAATTGAGATTTCATATGAAAGGACAGATTCAGCCCAGACAACCTGTAGCAAGGGGTATCTTTAACTGTGTATGGTCATGTAGCTTTACATTTTTTCCCCCTCTCCCCTTTTCCTTTTTCCTTGAAGGGTCATAGCTTGTGAATAATCACAGTTGGATATCATGGGAATCTGGCCCATTTTTTGAGCCTGGGTGCCATTCCCTGCTGCTTCATAAATACCTGTTGCAAAGTAAATTATGGGGTAAACTCGCTCAAGAGGCAGTTTGAGATAGTTCCCACCTTTAGGCTGTTTCCCATGCCCTGAGCATGACGTTTGGGAAAAAGAAAGAGGAAATAAGAGTTAAAAAAAAAAAAAAAGGAAGACTAGAGAGAAAAAAATCCAGCTTTTCTCCTAATAAAATGAATGAAATATTAAATTATCACTGAATCATCATAACAGTTGATTTTCTTCTCATTAAAGCTTCCTGGAGGAGACTGGAGCACCCATATTGTGCAGCTGGAAGAGAGCCACTGCAGTCTCAGGGGTGCTGTGGCATCACTGGTCTCCTCGTGGCAGCTACAAGGGAGCAGAAGGAATAATACTGGTAACACTGGTACAGTCTGTGCTTTGCCTGGTTTTGATTTCCTAGTACAACAAGGACTCACATTCAGTTAGATAGACATTAGCAATGCCCTGCCCCAAAAGGCGGGAGCATCCCCCCTGTATCAGGCTCTGTGCAGACACTCTAAATCATGGTCTTTGCTCCTAAAATCTGAATGAAGAGCCCGGGGTAAGCTGAGCCCTGGAGCAGTGGACTCCAGGGCTGTATTCATCACTGATGGAGCCTAGGATGATTTTGAGGTCTGTATGTTCCTGTATTAATATTTCACCCTGTACTGCCTCTGCCTTAAAAAAACCCCAACAAATTAAATGGAAGTGCTGGAAATCCAAATATTTTCTACCTTTTTCCTTCATGAAAACAGAGTCAGCGTTTCGCATCTCCCTGCATGAGTTATGAACCCACATCCCACTTTAGGACCTGAGTCTGGCAGCTAAGCGATGCCCCAACAGTCAATGCCATGCCCGTTCCTTGTTCCAGCACTTCTAAGGTGCTCACGCATGTAAATTATGCTTGAAAATAGACACTGTGTCCCCACATCACCTGAGGCAACAGACACAGCACTTCGCAGAGAGCCGTAGGTTGCAAGCATAATGAATCTCTCCTCCATGATTTTTGGTAAGAACAGTCTTGCGATGCTTAAGAAAAACTACAAATCTGTGAGACATGTTTAACAAGGAAGCTATTTTTAGCCCTGCAATAGCACAGCCATGGTTGAGTAGCGTCTGTTCGTGCTGGATTTTGACTTTAGAAACCCAGAACCTATTTCTATCTGTGCTTCTATCTGGAATTTGATTTTTTGGCTAAAAAGGCAGGCTTCTTGACAGTGTTTTAATGCTTACTTGACTCAAATCCAACTTCACTTCATCTTGGCTTCCTCAGTAAGAGTTTTCCCCTCTCTGCTCTGTTTTATATGATTTCCATGCCCTGACATGACCCCCATTAATTTCAGTGTAAAAAACGTTTGTCTGAAGACAAGAGCTCCTCTGGCTTTTTTCACCTTTTTTTCCTCCAAACCTCTGTTTCTTGGGCTAATAATTTTTTACGAGTTAAGTGATTTCTAGTGACTAATTTGCAAGCTCCATTCATTATTTCCATGTTAGAATTTTATTGGCAGGGAAGGTAAACAAATAACATTTGTTGCCATATAGTCCACAGCCCCCCCTGTTTTACTCTTTACCTCCGAGCCTGGCTTCTGTTTGTCTCATGTCCTGTGGCCATGTGGAATGGATGTCGACGCCGAAAAGGTTTCCGATGCTTGCTTTGCTGGTGCTGCATGCAGAAGAGGTCTGTGCTTGCGGACTGGGAGAAAAAAAAGGGTTAGTTTGGATGCATGTGTCCACAATACGGGGGGCTCCCCTGCGTGCTGTGCGCCATGCCCTCACCCGTGTGAGAACGATGAGCCTGGGATGTGCCATGTCACCAGGACCAACTCAACTCTGACCCATCCTAAGAGATGACCAAGCTGGCCTAAAGGCACAAATTCCCTTCTTTTTGCCTCCTACTCTTTCTCCTTTTTTCCTGTGGAACAACTTTCTATGGTTGTTTTCCTTTTACACAAGAGTTTAACCTGGAAGCGTGTTTTCCATCACTGAAAGTCAGAGAGGCTCTGGGTTGTCCTTGAGGGAGCTAAATTCAGCTCTTGGCTCTGCCATCTCTGCTCTTTTCCTGACCTGCAGTGCAAGAAACGTACTGTTTAGGTTCGTTGTACCTAAACACAAAGGCTAGATAAGCCATAGTTTAATGCCACTTAATCCAGTGGAAATATAACCGTTTTTGTCACATAAAGAGCACATTCAGCCCCCATCATGCCACCATCAGAAAGCTTTCAGGCTGGGAATTTTCATTGCTATGGCCCGGGTTAGGGAAAGCGCGGCAAAAAGAAGGAAAAACCCATTATTTGCTGCTGTTATAACATCTTGAATACGTTTTTTGGAGTGAGTGATACGTCCAAGAATCTCCGGTCTAACCACAGCCCTTTTCACATTTCATCTGTGTACGATTTCTGCCCTTTCTGGAGGGTTTGGCATTTACACTACATCTTTGCCTTTGGACTCTGGCTGCTGCAATGCAAGTTAATAGGCGGTGCACAATGCCGAGTGCCACCGCGGGAAACGTGTCACCGCAAGCCAAAATGCAGCCCAGGCACCACGGCTCGATGTGCTTGGTGGACGTGTGCTGAGCCTTGTCTTCTCACGGAGGTACGAGCCAGGTTCAGATGCTCCCCACCACTTTGGCAGGAGGAAGGAGCTGGAAAGCTGACTTAAGTCTCCAGGGGATCCCAACTGGATGGGTCCAGCAATCCTCGAAATAACCCTGTCCCTGATTCCACGTGGACAATTGATCCCAGATTTCAGGGCAGCTTTTGAGAAGCAGGGAAGGCAAACAGCAAGCTCAGCGTGGAGCAAAGGGATGACTCCACCTTTCCGGTAAGCTATGGGCCTTTCCAGCCAGGCTCTCGGGGGGACATCTACCCATCAGTGATCTCTTGTTCAAAGGCTCTAGGTGCTGGATCCCAGCAGGCTGCAGGCAACTGATGCAAGCAGATTTCACCTCCTCTCACCAGCAACTGGGCTGGCATCCCTTGAAAGCCAATGGACAGAAATTCCCACGTTTTAGACTGCCAAAATTATTCTAAAATTTTACTACTCCTGCTCATCGTACCTCGTTTTCTCAGCTGAGAAAATGTCTGTCATGTTTTCCATTTCTGCTCTGCCTCTTTGGTATTTTAGTTCTGGTGTACCAGTCAGGGAGTTTGGCTGAGGCGTTTGTCCAACTTTATCGCCTTGGAGGTTCAAGACAGCCAGAACAGCAGCCCTGGCTTGAATGGGAGTTTTGAATAGAGACAAAGGGCAAATTTTGACATTACAGACCAGCCAAACTTCTGATTTCTTATTCTGTTCTTATTTTAATTCTGTCTTCAAATACTTGATTGTCACATGCAGTTGACAGGACAAGGGGCAATGGCTTTAAATTGAAAAAGGGGAGATTGAGTTTGGATATTGGAAAGAAATTCTTCCTGGAAAGGGTGGGGAGGCTCTGGGACAGCTTGCTCAGAGAAGCTGTGGATGCCCCATCCCTGGAAGTGTCCAAGGCCAGGCTGGCTGAGGCTTGGAGCAACCTGGTCTGGTGGAAGGTGTCCCTGCCCATGGCAGGGGGTGGGAGTGGGTGGTCTTTAAGGTCCCTTCCAACCCAAACCATTCTATGATTCTATGAAGCATTTTCTGAGCTGTTCTCCCCTTCCTTCATCCACTTTTCATGTCTTTGTAGCTCTCAGACTCTTCCTCTGCATCTTCTCCAATCTCATCCCATCCCCCTGCTCTCCCAGCAGTTTCCAACCATGTCTTCCCACTCCACCCAGGTGCCACAGTCATGGGTGGGTTTATTTGCTCACCCAGCAGTGTAAAGAGCAGAAAGAGGAGATCACAGAGCTCTCAGGTTAGATCTGTACATGCACATTCCTAGTAACAGGGAGCTTGGTCTGGCTTGGAGGGTCTTGCCTGCAGATCAAGTTAAAGAAGAAAAAATCAGCCTGCATGGAGGAGTACTGCGGAGAAAGAAGTCATGGCACACAGTTTGTGTGAAAGAATTTGTGCAAATGCCCAATTTTAAAGCAATCTGATAAAGTTTGGGACCTTCCAAGCAATGGGGTTGATTTATAGTATGCAGAGATAGGCAAATAATGCATCTTTCTTTTCAGCAAATGACCTGAAAAATTGGGGGCTGGAGTAGAATAGGAAATTTGATTTTCTGGTGTGGAAAACAAAGATCTCTTTTTCAGGATTTTTGAGCTTGAAAAACAAAACAAAACAAAAAAAAAGAAAGTGTGTGTGTAATGTAGCACAGCATTTGGTTTTGACTTGAAACAAAACATTCCCTTTTATTTTCAGATTGTGGAACTTTTCTTGAGTTTACTTAGTTTGCAAAAACAAAATGTAGCTTCTAGTTGTCTGAAATAATTTAAAAAGAGTGTGATCCGTGGCAAAAGGGGTTGCATGGTGTAGGAAACCCCAGGAGCAGGGGACTGACCTCCAGCCTGATGAAGTACTTAGTTCTTCTTTCCTGGAGGCTGCAGGAACCAAAGCTGCAGATCCAGTTTAAGCCTTTGACCCTCTGAAGCTGATCTCTCCCATCGACCATAGATGGAGGCCAGACAGCTAATTTAGACTATTTTTGATGGTTCAAAATAAGTGAAAAGTTACCAGTCATCCTGACTTAATTAAAGAAGTTGGGTTACTTTATTTCCTGGCCATGCAAGGTGCATTTCTCAAGCCTTGAGTCATTGCTCTTTTCTGGATTCTCCAGTAAATCGCTGTTCCTGGGCAAGGAAGTGTTACAGCTCTGAGATGACACATGGGGAATGAGACACACTTGGAAGAGAGATTTGCCGAGTGCAATGGCATTTCCTATTGTCATGAAAATAAGGACAAAAGTGCAACTGTGTTAGGTCGGACAACCAATATCAGCGTAATATCAGGGTAAGCATAGAGAATTATATCTACAGAGTAGTGTCCTTGACTCCAGTGATTTGTAGATTAGGGAATACCTATGAGAGAGATTGCATCTTTGTATTTAACAGACCTCTATGGGTTTTCTTTTCACGAACTCATCTTGCCATCCCCAGAAACCATACAAGCTTGTGATTTTCACAGCTCCACTGTACGTCTTGACTCTGACATGTAGGGAGAGCCACTTCACTGGTTGGCTTTGAGTTTTATCCTACTTCCAGTAGTCATCTTGTCCATTTTCTTTATGTTAATAGAGATGGCAACTCCACCATGGTCTGAATACAAACTCATAAATCCCTCACCTGCTGAGGGCCAGGAGCTTGGAGGGCTTAACCAGAGGAAGACACATGGAACGTGTGCCACCTTCTTAGACTTCCTTTGCTTCCATCTGTTATGGTCTGTACAAGAGAGATGCTGCTAGCGAACATTTGGTCCAAATAGCTACAGCTCTAATCTTATCATGCTGGCAGAACAAGTCAGGGATGGCCTTCAGAAGATAACACCTCTTTTTACCTCCTCCTGTGCCCTGACAAACGATTTCTGGACAGTTCTGTCCAGGAGCATGGGACTCAGGTTAGAGTATTATGTCCAGGAACATAATACTCTAACCTGAAGCAGTATTAGGGGATTAAACTTACAAAGTGTTTCCCTAAGAAGCCCAGCTCCCACAGAAACTTCCAGTCTTGTTATCGCTGCAGTGGATGTCCAGGAAGTTTGACAAACCCTAATTGCTCAGTGAGGTCAGGTTCCAGACACAATTCTCTTTTTCTCCCCCTCCTTCTCCACCATCCCTGAGGGCACATAGTACTTGCTGTAACTCTACCCTGGCTTCTGCTGTTGTGAACAGATGGAGTTGTGTCTGACATCCTCAGGAGTGCTGGGAGTCGCGTCAGTCCAGACCCGCCTTTGAAACTGCTATTTGAGCTCCGTGTGCAAGAAGCCTACACCATGAGACATCACCTCACCCGCCTGTAACCTACTCAGCTGGGTAACACCATACACCTTGGCCTGAGGCAGACAACATCCTAGAAATAGTCCCTAGGAGGCTAGTATTAAATTTGGAATTTATCAGCAAATGCTATTTTTAGAGCCCAGTAGCTGAGCTTGATTTTAGTATTTTTTAATACCCCTGGCAAGTAGCCATGCTTAAATCAGTCTTGATTTTAAGCTAAATAAAATCACTGCACATGTACATCTGGCTGCTGAAAATCTGTGTTAAGATTTTACCTTTTCATTATAAAAAATAAAAGCAAAGCCACAAAATTGCTCTTATTAGTGCTTTATGGTTTATATAACATAAAAGTCTTTGCTCATATTTATTCTGGATGGTAAAGGCAATAACTGTGAACCATGAAGGAGTGCTGTTTGCACCTGTATCCTAAACTGTCACAAAAGTCTCGGTGCTTTGCCTCCTCATCTCTTGTCACAGGCAGGAGAAACTGAGGCAATGGCAGTCACTGGGCTGAGGAGGGAACATGCAGAGCCACTGATGTTCCTATTACTGTTGTATTTTATTGCTACAGCCCTGAAATCCCATCACACCTGAAATGGGCTGAAATCCCTTGACACCTGGAAGAGGTGATGGCCAAGGGATGCAAACTTAGGAAGTGGTCACCTGTCTCTAAACCAAAGGACTGAGCACATCAGTGGTGGATCTGGTAATGTTCTTCATGGAGAGCACAGAAGAGAGTGTGAGGAGTTTTTCCAGATGTGGATCTCCAAAAATTCCCTTAGTTTATCCCCTGAAATCCCTCTGCAAACCTGGTGTTTCCTATGAAAGCATGTGAGCTGCTAGGCCACTGCTGGTCACTCTGGCTAATGTGCTCTCCTCATTTCACTGCGGTCTTTGCTCTCCTTGATGAAATCTCTTTTCTCAGACTCAGCTGTCCCCAGGGCAGAGCTTTTACAATACACCAAGTACAAGGAAGCCTCATCCATGACTGCGTGCAGCCTCCTTTAGCCTGTCTATCATCTCAGCATCAGCAGTTGGAGCAGCCGGAGGAGGAGTTTGGGTCACCTCGTTCCTCTGGTCTAGTGTTTGCTCAGCAATCCTGCCAACATCACCACTTGCGCTGTGGAATTTGGGCTGAGTGGATTTCCATAGTGGATTTCCACATGAAAGAGCAATATTTTCTCCCTTGCTCTATGTCCATGTAACACTGTGTTGAGCTGAGCCTGCAGCCTTATTTCCATACCTTTCCTTATGGAGGATGTCACCATGAACATCCCTGGGAAGATCTGTAGCAGTGGTCAGCACAGGTAAGAAGTTAATTGCTCCTAAATGCACTTCCTTGGGTTAGACTCCAGCTGAATGCTTGGAGGGACTCACCATCCCTCAAATCCTAGCTCTACCAGGGGTTTCCCCCTTTGCAAGGAAAGTTCTGGGTAGGACTAACAAATGCCGCAAAGTAGGCTGAGCCTTCCCCAGGTCCCTCAAGTAATTTCTTCCACTGCTCGCTGGGCTCACCCTGCCTTTGGTACGAAAATAGAAACCTTCACAATGAACTCAACTTTATCCCACTTGTCTGCGAGCCAGGATTTAGGCTACGCTATAAATTATGATCCCAAGTCAGCTTGTGCCAGCCCTTAATTTGCGGTAACTTTATCCCATAAATGCCCCCATTGTTCAGTGAGGTGACACTTTTGCTTTCATTTCTATATTTATAACTTAGTTAATATCCCCTTTTACATACATTTTCTTGGATAACAAAAGTCAGCGTGCTTCCCTCTTCCTCTCCTTCCCCAACCCACCTCAGCTCCTATCCCCCTACATAGGAAAATAACTGAAAAAAAAAGGGAAAGAAAAATCGGCTGCAAAATAAGAGGTGGCTCCAGCTCAGTGGAGAGCTGGGTTTTCCTACATGGTGATGCATATGAATATCCATTGCATATAGAATCATCATAGAATTATAGCATGGTTTGGGTTGGAAGGAACCTTTAAATATGTCTATATAAATATCATCTGCATTGGGAATGTGCCAACCCACCCAAATAGCTGTTGTTAGCTAATGAAAGCAGTATTATGCCCTGGGAGCAACCAGAGTATCAGCTCTACCATTAATTTACCCCCCACATCTGTGGGTGAAACTCAGTTCTTTGAAAGACCCAAAGAAAGCAGCATGTCCCACAGTGAGATCTTGCCCTCGCAGCACAGCTGTAGGTTTGGGGTTAGGTGGTTTGGTTGTGGCTGAGGATACCCACCAAAGCCTTAAATCAAAGGCTCTCCACCCTCTGCAACTGTATAAATCCCCGCTTCCAGCATCTCACCTTGTTCCTGCTCAGCCTCAGCAAGGCTTGATCTCATGTTGCCTTTTAGCAATAGGCTGGGGATCCGCATCATCCCAGATGCCTTAGCTGCAGCACTTGGTCAGAGTCCCAAGAATCCATGGAGACCCGAGTATGGTGTGCACCCTGGCGTGGAGGGTTGTATTAGGATTGTGGTCACTGGCTGGAGCAAGCCCTAAGAGGAGAGTGCCCAAGGAACAATCCCTCCTCCCAAGGCTGGTGAAACCTCACCCCCCAGTGCCTAGGGAATATATGGGTCTAGGGATGTTGTCTACCCCGAAATCGAGTCCTTACACCCTTAAGAATTTCATTAAACCCTTGATCAAGGAAAACCAGTTGATTTCACCACTTCCATTTCCCATGTCCATCCTCCTTCAAGCTGCTGGTGTTTTATGTGCCACAACCTGATGGGCACGTGCTGTCTTGCCTCAGCCAGTGGTCCAGGGAAGCTCCAGTCATGGATACAGTTTCATCTGGGAAGGAGCAGGGAGAGGCTGTCTTGCTGTCCCCTATGCTGGGCCAAGTTAAATGGGTTCACTCTCGGCTGTTTGGCTTTATACCTCCCTGCCTTGGTGCTTGCATCTGGTTTAAGTGAACTTGCGTGTCGCCATCAGAGGTTCATGTGGACTTAATATGTCTGGTGACATCTCCTGCCATTGGCTGGTGAGTCAGGGCTGTGGAGGATTTATTCTGTCCACAGGACCCTTTCCAAGGGCTGCTGGATACATCTGGGCTGTGATTGCAGCCAATGTCATCTTGATATTGATTATTTTTCTCTGCTGACATGAGGAAGTCCAACAGGCCACACCACCTCCCACCCAATGTGATTGAGACCAGCAGAACACCCAGAAGGCCCAGGAGGGAGGTTGGGTGAACTACAACAGTGACTCTGCCGGTGTGTGGGTCTTGGATCTCTAAAAGGCAACAAGTTTGAAACCCAGATTGAGGGAGATGCCAAAATGTTACAAATAATTGCTGTTCTTTCTTGGCTTGCCCTCAGTTCTTACCACAGATCCCTGATTTCTCCTTGCCATCATGGGGTTGTGTCTCTGGTGTATGGACCCACCCCAGCCAAGGTCTGGTTTGGCTCTTGCAGGTGACTATGATGACTCTCTTTCGACCCTACTGGTGCCACATCCCACCACCACCATTCATCATCCATTTTGGGGAAATAGAGCACATGAAATGCTGTTGACCACAACGTGAAAGGGTTTTGCAGCCCCCTTTCCCCCTTTTCGTGTTTTTTACCATGGGTCTCTTACTTTATATGCAGGTGGAAAACACATCCACGCACACCAGAACACACGCCTCTGCACAAACGCCTGCCGGGGGACACGAATGCTCAAGCACTTAATGTGCAGTGTCCTGAACTAGAGTGTCTCACCAGAAGAACAAATCACGGGAACTCAAGTATTTTTGCCTCCTGACCATGTTTTAATCCAAGATTTTTTTTTTTTTTCCACGTAAACAGCTGCTTTAACCTTTCAACTCCTCTAGAACAGAAAAAACAACACGCAAACACACACACGGAGTCGTGCACACACAGGAAAACCCTCTCCAAGATGGTTGGAGATGTGTGTTGCAACACAAACCAGATGCTGGCGATTCAGCAAGTGCAGGGCAATGCTGCAGGAGAGAGGGGAGCCTGAGAGGGCTCCCAGTGCCAATGTCCTTTCCCTCTCTCCTTTCCTTTCCTCACTAGGACCATCCTTTCTCTCTCTCTCTTCTCTGCCCAGGTACTGATTTTCATAGGGTCTTCCAAAACAAAACTGATTTTAAGACTTCCACCAAATGGGGTGGAATTTGGGTGGTGAGTTCAGTGGCTCCAGAAGGCAGAAAGTGCTGCTGAATTTAATTTCTTGCTTTAGCAAAAGAGGCTAAAGCTTATCATGCCCTTTTCCCCTGGCAGTATCCATCAGGCAGAGACAATCCCTGTCTGCATCTGCACTGGAGGCTTTTTTCCTGGTGTGATAGCTGTTGGTGTGAGCCCTGTCTCAGCTTTTTTTACCCTTCAGTTCCTGAATCATGCCCTCCTTCCTTCCTTCCTTCCTTCCCTCTCTCCTTCTTTTATCATCCAATCTTCCCATCCCAAAACTGTCCATGACCACAACTCCCACTCTCCACCTCCATTTCCCACTCCTTAATCTTATTTTAAGCTTTCTGGAGCACAGACCCATCTTTTTGCATTCTGCTGGCACAACCCCTTCCTCAGTAGAATCCCAGTCCTTGCTTATAAACTTTGACATTACTTTAGTCTATGTAATAAATAATGATAAATCTTCCTGATTCAATAACTTCGTTCTGCTGATTCTTAGCAAACATTTTTCACCTTTTCAGAGAAGAAATGGAAAATATTTGAGATTTTTTTTTTTTTTTTGAGGGGAGCAATCTTTTAAGGTTCTAAGCAAATAAAAAGGCTACTAGAAGAACTATCAAAATCAAAAGCTTCATAACAATCTACTCCCCATGAATGTGATTTGCCAGACTAGACCTGGGTTTGCAAGCATTTCCATCCCCTGCCCATCTTCTGACTGGCAGGTTGCACTGAGGGTTCGGACGAGGTGACGGCAGAGAAGGGACATCGGCATGAGAGAGCCAAGCATGTGGGGGTCACATGGATGCCACCCCCCCAGGTGACACAGCCTCTCTGGGGCTCCCCACAGGTGAAGGGTCATGAGTAAAAAAAATCCCTGCACCCCCCTGTGCCTTGGTCTACCTTTTCCCAGGATTGAGTGATGATTTTTGCCTTCTGATCTATGACGGAAAAGCATTGTAAAACTAAATATACTTTCCTTCTCCTCCACTGCTTTTTTACCAACAGTGAAATGGCAAATCATCACATACAGCAATGTTCAGATTTTTTTTTTTCAGCAAGAATTTGTCTTTTTTTTTCAGGGGGGAAGAAAAAAGCATTTTTCCTGTTCTCTGAAGACTTGCACCTCATGAGGAAGAAATCTTATTACTGAAACCTAATTTTTTTCATGACTCTTAAACCAAAACACTCTCACACTTTCTACTCCAAAACCAGAAACTTCAAAACAAAAATTCTTAATTTCAGAAAAAAGCTTTGGATAAAATTTCACCTAAAAGCATTGAGACAGGTTCAGTTTGAAGCTGGTAAAGCGGGAGCTACTTTGAAGTTTGGAAATGTTGACAGAAATATTTTTGTAGCCCTACAGCTGCATGTAGTATTGACTCTTGAGTTGCCCTGTGCAGCTGCTCAGCGAGGATGCTGCAGCATCCACTGCTCTCTGTCAGACCCCACAGGGGAGGACACACATCCTTCCTGCAAACTGACTCACCTCACTGAGCCAACTAACGAGTTTTAAGAGCCTCATGGAGGAAGCTGTTTCTGTATTAATTCTCTGCGATAACAAGATGACCCTTATTACTAAATAATTTCAAAAGGTTTTGCACTAAGTCCTTCTTCCTGTTGAACTGGCAAGCAACAAAAATGAGATGCTTTTTGTGTGGATCAAGAGGGAAAACAGGGGAAGAAACTACTAATCAGGGATATTTTGTCAAAAGGCTTGGAAGCTGTACAGAAGGATGTCTCTGTAGCCAGTGGTTTTTGTTCAAGAGCTGTTTCTTGCCCTGGGTGGATCCTTATTTTAGTTAAACAGAAAAGAAGCAATTTCCAGAAAGCTTCAACAGGGCTGAAGCACCTGTGAGTTCCTGAGAGCTTTTTGACAATGCTGTCAGCATTTATTTTTAACCAAATGAACAAGAGCAGCTGATTGAAAGCTCTCTCTGAGCGTGTCTCACTCCAGCAGCTTACCAGCTGCCCAGGGATGGGTCTTAACTTGCAGAGCAGGACTGATGTTGAGGATGCCTCACTTTGCTGATAAACTGTCCAAGAAGCAGAGAGTCCCTGCTCCCTATCAGCCTGGGCTGGGCTGGGCTGGACAGGTCTTACTCAAGGGTCGGCACCCAGCTCCAGCTCTGTAAATATTTTCTTTGACTCTGGGAAAGATCCTGGAGACCTCTTTGCTGCTGTTTCCTTTCCACAGGATTGCACTGATGCCTCTTCCAAAAGCCCCATGAAAGACAGAACAGGAGCATCTTTCCCT
>NW_010258445.1:126225-132377 GCF_000690775.1 Eurypyga helias
CAAGCTCTTACTGACAGCCGACTGCGCAAGTGAATGCAGCAGGCACAGGATATACCCCTGGCTGTACTGCTTTCCTTTTCATGGCACAGACTACCTGAAGGAGAGGTTTCCACAGCCCTCGATGTGTCTGTCCATGAGCAGCTGAACGGGGCTCCTGGTGCCACCTCCAGTGTCTCAGGGCATTGCACCAGGTCCTGTCCTGGGAAGGCAAAGGTGCCATATCTAACAACTATTTTGCACATTGGCATCTCTTAACATTTGCTTTTCCTTCCTCTAATCAATCCTTCCAGACTATGGAGCTTTTCAAGTCCTAAAGCAAGGAGGGAGGCACTTTACATGAAGTCTGCTTCCTTCCTTCTGAGAACAATCTCTTATTGACCTGTACCAGGGATGCCCTTGCAGAAAAAAGGAAGCAATTCCGTATGAATACAGCATGTGTTCACCAGGGTTTTGGCTGCAGTTTACCTTGTTTCAGTCTTTCTTTAAAAAAAAAACACCAAAAAAAACCCCAAAAAACAAAAACCCACAAGAGAAAATTCCCTCCCCCCCGCCCCAATTTTTAGCATACTCTCACAGTTTCCGGCAAGGAATTTACTGCTCTAATTAGGAAAAGCCATCAAAATCCCAAGGATAAGAGATAAAAATTGGCTGGAGATCACATGGTGATGGCTCCTGAGAGTCTTGTGAGCCAGTATCTTCTTGCTCAATGCCACCTTACTATCTTCTTCCACCTCATCCTTCCTTATTTCTGATCTGCTCCGGTGTGGCCTCTCTCTTCCCTCCAGCTCTCCAGGCTCCCCTTTCTCCAAAATCCCATGGCCTCAGCCACACAGAAGGTAGTGCCACAGGGTGGTTGTTTTCCATCAGTGGAAACCCAGCTCACACAGAGACATGGTGACCAGGAGCCCATGGAGTCACTGTCTCCAAGGTGGGCGGCTGCTCCCCGAAATGCTCGGGCAGCAGCAGCGAGTCCCCGCGCTGCAGGGACCATCCCTGGTTTCTCGCAGGGAGGTAATCAAAAAAACCAAACATCAACAATAACCTTAACCCGGCAAAGCCCAGAGGTGCCACTGGAGAGGCAGAGTAGCTGGTGGAGTTCAGCAGAATATTCTCGGGTAACAGCAAGGTTAGTTGCTCCCCGGGGGAAGGTGGGTTTGCTTACTTACTATTAGTTTCATACTAGAAAAACATTTACTGGAATTTTTAGTGAATTATGCTCAGATGTGCCTGTGGTCAGTCCCACATCTCACCGAGTTGGTGTTACCACGGCATAAAGGAAAACAAGGTTTCCAGGGCTTCCTTTGGTCAATAAAAAAAGCCATAAATGAAACCTATGAAGCAAAACCGATAAGTGCGGAGGAACGACGGCTTTGTTCAGTGACCCAACTTTCATTTTTCCTCCTCTCTCTTTAACTTTTCTTTCACAGGTGAGGGGAAGGCTAACACCCCTCTTCATGGCTGGTAAAGCCTGCGGTGGTGTGTGTAAGCTCTGAAGGTTTAGACGTCCCCCTGTTCAGAGCTGATGCCCTCACAGTTATTTGAAAGAGGGACGGACTGCTCCGAAGCCAGAGGAATTTCACAGGTGTGAGAGAGCAGGTCATCGAGTTTCCATCCAGGCTGGTGGGTGGTTAGCCATTGCTTTAAACAACTGGATAGATGGATTTATAGCCTGCCTACCACAGTGGGGCCCCAACCCAGATGAAGTTTCCCGAAGTGAGTGTGAAACAGATAAATAAAAAAGAAACATGCAATGCTGGATCAGTCTGGTCACCAGCACCCACCGCAAATTCGGTGTGGAAATAAGGCACTTTTCATTTTTCCAGCGGCGAGAGCAATTAACTATTAGAACGTAACGCCCTGAGGACCGTGGTTGTATCCTGTGTTCGGTCCAACTGGAAGCCTTCCTGGCAGATATGCCTTGCCAGAGCGTGAGGTCTCCGAGGGGCTATCGGCTGCCTTAGGAAGGTTAATCCAGTGGTCTGACAGCTGTAAAACTTGTGATGGGAGATGATTCCAGGTGCACAGCATGGGGAGAAATACTTTGAGGTCCTGCCTACTCAGTGGACTGAACTTAACTCCTCAATTACCAGGAAGTTCAAGATCCAAAGTTTGAGACTTGGGATCTATAATTTCTTTTTCTTTTTTTCCCTATTTTAAGGAAGCTGATGGACATTTGGATCAAATAAATCCCAACGACAGCAGATCCAGCTCAGATAGAGCCAGTTTCCTTGGTGGTCGGTAGATCACTGCTGGTCAGATGCATCACTGCCTGGATGCAGAGACCGGCATGTCTGAGGACCTGGGTGTGACTTTGCCCTGGTTTAAGGTCTGAAACAGGTCTGAAATCTGCCAAGATCATTCCCTTAGCTGTGCAAAGTCCCCACCTTTGTGTGCTGGGGTTTGGACTTTGGGGTCAGATGGCACCTCTTGATGTTCCTGTCTCAAACCCAACAACCAATCCCTGCAATGAAGAGAAGGCACAATCTTTGTGAGCTGCCAGGAGAAACTGATGCAAATCACAAGAATCCGGACAGCTGTTTCACTCTCTGCTACTGATGTCCTGAGTGGTTTTGGTTAAATCTCTTCACTTTTTCCATGCCCTCTAAAAAAATGAATCATAGCAGTCTTTGAGGAGGAGCAAATCGAGATTGTCTTTTTTTTTTTTTTTTTTTTTTCCCCTGAGGTGGGTGGGGGCGATTTTGCCACTGGTATTGCCTGCAAGAAGCTTAGTCCTGCTCCTGTTTTCTGTCTTACAGGGGCTGCTCTTTGCACTTACCTGCCTTGGTGGGCAGGGCATGTGAAGATGACTATGCCCAGACCCTGTTCCCCTGCCCGGGGGGGATGAGGTGAGCCCACAAATACCCTTTTTCCCCTTGTTTCTGTAGCAAGGACAGTAACCCACATTCGAGCCAGAGAGCCACGTGCCTCTAGTCCTGCAACTATGAGCTTCTTGGCAGAGGTCTGAGCCTTTTAACCCCAATGTGATCCCATGTGATGTTCCACTGGGTATTTTTATTGCCTCTGAACAGGTAATAATTGTATATACAATTTCTCCTATTCAAAATTTACTTGTAAATGCATTAGAACTTCTCCTACTCTTTCCTTTTCCTTTTCCTTTTCCTTTTCCTTTTCCTTTTCCTTTTCCTTTTCCTTTTCCTTTTCCTTTTCCTTTTCCTTTTCCCTTTTTCTTCTTTCTCTCACCTTCTTTATGTCTCTCTTTTATTTTTCTTCTTGTTCTTTCTCTTTCTTTTTCTCTCTCTTTCATTGTCTCATTATTTTTTCACATTTTGTCCCTCTCTCCCCCTCTCTCCTCCCCCCTTTCTTTCTTTGTACATACCCACATTTTCCATATTTTAGATTTTATTCCATTGCCTGTCCCATACTGAATTCTGGCACATTTTATGACATCTTTTGGGGTGGTTTTGCATGGTTAAAGGAAATAAAGGGAACATCAAAGCCCTGTGTAATGCATCACCCACCTCTGTGGTGAGTTTCTGTTTGCATTCCCTGCAGCAAATTGGGCTTTCCAGCAAGGGAAAGGTCTGGGAGGGAAGGGGTAGGAGGAAAGGGGTGCATAAAATGGGAGAGGCACAGCTGTGTCTGAAAAAAACCAAAAAAAAATCCCTGCAAGTCTAGAGATGCGTGGCTGGAATGTAAAGCCCATTTCCCCAGGAAGGATGCTGAGATGGCTGGATACTGCCAAGAAAGGAGCTTCAGAAGCTGCAGGGAGACCTTTGGGCCTTTCACTGCTGCTGTTTTCCACTGCATCTGGTTGTGGATTTGGCATCTCTGCCAAGCTGGAGTTCTCTCCTTGGCCAGTGAACAGCAAGTGCCCATCCAGGTCTCCCGGCACAGCCCCCTTCTCACGTAGGTTTGGAGAGACGACTTCAAGCTGTAAGGAGGTTCACGCACCATGGCCCAGCCAAGCACCGTTCTTTCCAAGGTTAAAAACAAGGGGAATAGTGAATGAAGACTAGGAGAAGACATGGAGCTATGAAGAAATGTGGGGGCTGAGGATGGGGCCAGGGTGGGGACAAGCTGACAGATCAGGCCTGAGTTATTTGCTTGTCTGTCTGCAAATAAGAGACCACGAAGTGCATCCTTGTGCAGAGACCAGCTGGCCGGAGTCTGGAGGGTAACACTAAAAATATCCTTGGTCCTCTGGTTCTGGCCTGTTGCTGTCTTAGACAAAGATGTGTCTTGCATGCACTCATATCCTCAGTCTGGCCACAGCCCTGGTTTGTTTGCCCCTCCAAGTCCTTCCCAGGCCAAGCTACATCACAACACGTCTCTCGAACTGTCTTTTCCTTTCTTTCCCTTACATGGAGACAGCTGTTACCCAAGCCCACAGTTAAATCAACGTTTTCACACCCCCATCTGCTTAGCCAATTAGCCAGCAAATGCAAAATCAGCCAAAGCTACAGCCTAGGATTAATCTCCTTAGAAAACTAGGATAATAGTCTTTATGTATAATTATTAATTAATTCATTAAGTAGTTATTAAATGTTATTTAAAGTTGTGTAAGTTTTCTTCCTCTTGTGATTGCACTGGGATCCACCTCAGACCCATTTGCTCTGTACCAATGACATTAATGGTAATTATTCTATTCCTGTCTTTTTAAATCACGGTGCCGCCTATGGCCGTAATTAATACATGCAACTTTTTCACATCCCGTTTTCTCACTGCACAAGTGAAGCAGGAATTATAATTTTGTCAAGAACTTTCTGAGTGCTCCTTTCCCTGGGGCTAGCCAGACTTACAGGTTTTCACATTTGGTTTTGCAATCAGGAGAAACTTAATTAAAAAAAAAAAAAAAAGAAAAGAGGAAAAGATGAAACAAACAAAAAAAATCATGTGGGAGCTTTCAAATCCTCCCTTGCCAGATCGGTTTTGTGAGTGAAAGATGAATTAGCCCTGGATGGAGCCGTGCCCCTCCACATCTGTAAGACATCCCTAGCAACAGCTGCGATATTGCAGCACACCTTTGATCCCGGTTGCCTCGCAGGCCCCTTTCCCTGCTATTTCACGAGGGTGTGTTTTGCCCAGCTCCCCTGTGCAGCCACCTCTAGTTACGGCAGCGGCGGTGTTCAGCAAAGCAGCGCCGCGATTCCTGGGGAAGGGAGGACCCGCGAGCAGGAGGGAATGACTTTCACACTTCTGATGGATGGAAACCTGCAGGCAAGTGTTTGGCGCTGCCCTGGTCGCACTGAGGAGTCCGGTGGGTGATGAGGTCGAGGGCTGCTGCCTGCTCGGCTTGGTGTCAGGGGAACAGCATCCCATGTCTGTTTGGATAAGGGGAGTCATCATATGCAGCTGTGCAGAGGTGGCAAAGGAGCCTGTTCCTGGCTCTTTCTAGCCCCGTGGCATCTTCTGGTCAGATCTATTCGATGACCTCTTGCCAGGTTTGGGGAAGCAGAGTTCAGACCTTTCTCTTGTCCCTCCAGCCTGTAAAAGCCTAAAAAACCTCCTTGTGCAGAGGGCAAGCAGCACCTCAAGCTGCAGATTGTCCTTGTGGGAAGTCTCCTGGCTACCGAGGTAGCTCTGTAACCTGCCCCATCCCAAAGCTGCTCTCTGGAGCTGTTCACCCCACTTTACACTGGGGAAAGGAGACCAGCTCCAGTTAGAAACAGGACTGGGGTGAGAGAAATGCAAGGTGCTGGTTTGGTACCCAGGCACTTTCTAACTTGGGCTCATATCCCCAGTGGACATGACCACAATTAACTGGACAGGACGGCGAGGCTCTCTGCAGTGGGTGACCACTGTCCTGCTCTCCTGGGAAGGTTTCCTGGGATTTTTGCCTCTCTTGGGGTGACTATGGATGTGCAGGTGGGTGTCAGGACAAGGATTTGGGATTTTCTGACTCTGAAGAAGAGGTCAGAATGGGTCCTGTCCTCCCTTCTGCAGCAGACGTACATGGCAGCAAAGGAGTCTTTCCTGGAGGAGGAAGAAAAAACGAAAAGGAGGAAAATGGGAAGAGGTAGAGAGGATTCCTGCTTGCACCAGAGGGAGCCCTTCCATTGCAGATGAGACAGAAATCAGGCTCAGGCTAGAGCTGGAAGCTAAACCCTATGTGGTGCTGCAGCCCTGGGCTCACCTCCCAGCTCTTTCCAGCCTTCATTAACTGGGACAGGCAGAGCACCTCCCCCCCTCCC
>NW_010258446.1:0-15636 GCF_000690775.1 Eurypyga helias
TATTTTTTTTTTTTTAAACAACTTGGTATCTTACACATTGTGATAGCTTTTGCTTCAAATCTTTGACCTTTGGACATCTACTGAGATGTTCTTTTAGATTTTTTTTTATTACAAAGTTTTTTATTTGTCCTTCTTGTCCAGAGGTGGGCCATGATCAGAGGGCCGGAGCTACTCTCCTATGAAGAAAGACTGAGAGAGTTGGGTGTGTTCAGCTAGGAGAAGAGAAGGCTCCAGGGATAGCTTATAGCAGCTTTCCAGTACCTGAAGAGGGCCTACAAGAAATATGGACTGAGACTTCTTGTAAGGGCGTGTAGTGTCAGGGCCAAGGGTAAAAGGGTTTACATTAAAAAAAGGGACATATTTAGATTAGATATAAGGAAAAAATTCTTCCTGCAGAGGGAAGAGCCAGAGAAGCTGCGGATGCCCCACCACCGGATGCCTTCAAGGCCAGGCTGGATGAGGCTTTGATCAACCTGATCTAGTGGAAGGTGTCCCTGCCCATAACAGGGGGGGTGGAATGAGATGATCTTTAAGGTTCCTTCCAACCCAAATCATTCTACGATTCTATGATTATTTTCTTACACTTCTAATGTCAATTCTACATTCCCAGACAGTTATGCTAAATATAACTTAAAACTGTGGTGAATTGGTTCTTTTAATTTTCCAAATAAGAACATGGCTTGTTGCTCTATGATTCATATGCATGAACTACATTGAAGTGGTTTATGAGCACTAACACATAAGCAATTAGCATTTAAAGGTCAGTATTTAATGTTTCTTTATCTGTCAGAGTAAGTGTTAATAGCCTACATGTGACATATTAATCCCATTATTAATAATGTTACCATCTACATAAGTTTTCATTGATGAATGAGGTGTTCTAGTAATCCCATTTAGATTGAAGTCATCTGTACTGTAGGTTTTTCCTCTTCAGCATTCTCTGGAAAGATACTCAAGGAACATTTCACCTTACTTTTCCATGTGAAAATATTGTTTTACTTCCTCACCAGAGCAAAACCCTTTGTCCAAATTGATGCCTGCTACAACCTCAGGTAAAGTAAAATCATCACATTATATCTACTAAATCATTGTGGTGGGGCACATTTTGTCGTTATTTACATTCACATATTTTCATTGTGAAGTGAGTGGACCTCAGAGGGACTAAAGAAGAATCAAATCAGGCATTTTAATTCTCAGACATTAGGCTGTGCTAACTAACTTGTGGATTTTCAAAGTCTAAACACAATGTTTCAAAAATTTGTTGCCAGCAGCTGTAAGTCATCTATTTCTGTTCATTTTCTTTGAAACAAATTTCTTTGCTTGTTTCCACCTCACTTTCTGACAGTGAAAGGTTCACTGTCAGTCCCTGGAAAAATCTCAAGAAAAACAACTTTGCAGAAACTTCTCTCCTACTGACTACCTGCTCAAAGCACTTTATGCATTCCACCTAGTTTTCATGGGATATGACTTCCTATAGAAAAATCTCCAGATCTGCTGTATTGGCTTATTCTCTTCAAGGTGCTTGTTGTCATATTATCTATGAGGATGCAACATCACATAGCAGATTTATGACATATCTAAAACATGACATATACTAGTGGGCACAGGTTCCTATACAATTTTCCTTTTCCAACAGGTTAAAGTGCTCAGTTAAGTGAATGTCCCACCCAAGGAATTAATTATGAACCAAATCTAGCTAACATTGCAGCTCTGTAGTTCTAACACACTGGTATAATGTTCAGGAGCTGAGCTGGAATAATAATCAGAAGGAAGCTAAGCTTCTGATATTAGATCCCTTCAGTTCTATAAGACAGTTATATCTTACCAACGCCTTTGTGGACCAAGCAACTTAATATGCATTTCTGCTGTTAGTAGAGTACTCAGAGACTGCCACATGCAGAAAAAATCGTGGCATTTCTGTTCCAGTGTGTTCTCTTTCTTTCTGTGTCTGGTATACTTGGGCCCATGATTGGGCAGACCACTCAGCTATGGCTCCAAAGTCTGCAAGAAGGACTTTCTATTGACACTGTAATGTGTCACTGTAATGCCACATTGCTCCCCAAACTGTTCCCTGTGTTTTTAGAATTTACTTTCAACTAAGTTTCCACTTTTCACAATTTTTATTAGCAAAAATGCCAACCAAATGATTCCAGTGCCACATTTCAACCCACAGTACATGGTTTTCTCACTCATAGCTCCGAGCATTTAAGAAGTTGTTAAATACGTCTGTAGTTATTGTTATATTAGCAAGAGTTGATTAAGGACCACTAAAATCTTGATATAAATAGACGTTTGCCTCTGTCTGCATGAAATACTTACTTCACCTTTCACATTCCTTGCAGCTTCTCAGTAAGAACTCCCACTTTAATACTTCTGAATCCTGTCTTAAAATGTGTGGAGCTTTCTGGGGTTCCTTTCAGTATTGCTCATCATCACTAGGTTTGCACAGCCATAACTTGACAGGACAGATAGTTCTTGGCTTTTCATCTAACTTCAGAGAAACATGGCTTGGCAAGCTATGTTCTAATATGGACAAACTTGAAAATAAAACCAGAAGCTCACCCTGATTCCAAAACAAATCTCTCATAGCACAACATTTCCTCCTGAATGAAACTTGTCAAGCTCTGAAAAGAAATGGTGCCTGTAAATGAACTTGAATGTCAGAATGATAAAGTTTCTTGTAACATTCCTCCAACATAGCCAGAAAATATATTTTATCTCAGGAGTTTCTTGATTGTACTAATGCTAGCTACTATTGATGACCAGTTATTATATATTATCTGGTATTGAAATCAATGAAACTTTACAGTGACTGAAGGTCTTCTTTCTTTATTAAAAAATAAATAAGCCAAAATAAGTCCTTAAAACTAGATGACATTATTACAATGTATTTTTTCTTGCACAGGGATTCTTTGGTCTCATCTCTTTAGAGTCATTAGACTTTATTATTGTTATTTCTCATTTTAATCACCTTCCCTGTTTCCGTTTCTGTTTAATTGCAAATTGTTTTCCAAGGAGCTTTCCTCCAAGGACTCTACTATTAGTTTTGGCTGTATTGAAAAGTAAGGATTAAACTTTAATTCATTCCCAATTACAGCAAAACAAAGAATATGAACCAGTTGTGACATATAAACTTCTCTAGAGGAGTATAAGAAATTGAAAGGCTATATCATTACTCACGCTGTTTGATAAAAACGGAATAAAAATAAGTAAAAATTCAATCCAACACTCAGTATACAACTAGACTAGAAAAGAAAAAAATTCACTTCCATTGTTTTAAATGGAAACACTAAAATCCTAATTAATATGCATGTTCCCAATGTAAGCTAAAATCTTTAGCTCTGTATTGACAGTTATGGATTTATCCATCTGTCCTCTGCATATATAGCTCATCTACCATTTATCTTTTATATCTTTTATATATTATGTCTCTCCTTGCAGATATACTTTATATCTGCCTTGCTAAACCATACACATCTTATCTCTGTCCTTGATAAAATAGAGGAAAGACATGGTGATGGATGCAGGGTTCTTTGATTATGTGGTGATTCTATTCCCCACCAGACCACT
The DNA here is from genome assembly GCF_000690775.1 of Eurypyga helias. Lineage (NCBI taxonomy): Eukaryota > Metazoa > Chordata > Aves > Eurypygiformes > Eurypygidae > Eurypyga > Eurypyga helias. The sequence goes on from NW_010258446.1 coordinate 3,571, forward strand.
TAGTGCTTTTGTAATACAGAATTGTAAAGAGTGAAAAAATCAGCACCCACCACAAATAGAATGATCAATCAGAGAAATATATGATGCTGACACTCTTGTTTGATTCCTAGTGTATGTTAAACATGGGATGAGAAATTCCACTGGACCCACAGATTTTTCAGAATTCTAAATCTCAGTTCTCTTATGTGCAGATAGATAATCTTTCAGCAGAGTCTATCTTGCAAGAACCATAAAACCCCACCCCTTGGCCTCCACAACCTTCGAGTATCATTACTGAGGGAAAATCTGTTACCCTTCTCATTTACAAAGCTAATTGGAGAAACGACAATTCCAGAGAGCAGCCAATTCAGGTGTCAGGGAATTTATTTTCATCATCCAACCTCAGTCAGGTATTTTTCATGAAAGCAAATTATAATAATTTCAACAAGATCTCTGTCATGTTTTTATATGCTCAACATGAACTTTGTAGCACAGCTTTTTACGCTAGATCTTTTGAAAAGATGGCCTCGAATTTCTGTCTCACTATATCGTACAAAATTATCATAATTAGTTCCTCGGAAATCAAAATTTGAAACAGGTGTAAAAGATATGTAATTTATCTCATTCTATGACCTGGAAAACTTTTCTGCCCAGAAGCATGATAGATATTAAGTCCAAAATTTCCTAATAACACTTTGGATTTGACTCACAGCCAAGTGATATGAAAGAATAAACCCTTACTGTTTTCAGTGATTTGGAAGGGTTTTAGTGTCTCAGGGGAAGTAGTATGGCCATGGCCCAGTTGTCTATTTGGCCTTCACTTGAGCCTTGAGAGGTGCTGTTGAGCGATAAGCCAAGGCTTACAGATGACACGGAAAAAAGGAAAGAAACTTCCCTGCAGAATCAGTCAGTGCTCCCTCTAGCTCTGCTCCTCTCTCCCTAAACTTCATCCCAAACTGTTCTTTTGTCCCTTCTCATGTTTGCCCACAACTTTTATCCACAAAAAGTTTGTGTTCTCTGTTGAGAAGCCTGAATGAATTCTCAATCATGTTTCTTAACAAGAGATTGAAAGCTCCCTGCTTGAATTACTTTGAGATTCTCTTTGAGCAAAACAGTGTCATAATAGCAAAATGTTACTGTAACTACGGAACTCTACAAAGAGAATGGCGTCTGCATGGAAGCTCCTCTCTCTTTATATCTCAGTGAACATATTTTAAAGAAAAAGTCTCTAGAGACTTTCAAAGACCATACCATTTACAGTACTTTAAAATCTTCCTTTTAGCAATGACAGATTTTGGTCCCAGGACAGGAAATGGTCCAGTGACACATAGGTTAAGCTAGGGTAAAAAGATGTTGGTTATCTTCTGCTTCTCATAATTGTTCATCTTTTTAACCCACTCTAAATGCAATAAACTTAATATCCAGATCCATACTCTTAATGCCTTCTTCTGTAAAGATTGCCCACATTATTAAATACTTACAGGTCACATTTTTTTGTATTTTGCCCCTTTACCTTTTAGCAGGATGACTTCTGATTATAGATTTCAGCGACAGACATTCACTTGGTTAAACTTTGCAGAAGAAAAGTCTGGAATTTAGCATCTTGAAGGAGACAGTGGTGTTACATTTGTTGAATTATAAACTAAAAACCCAATGATAAAGAAAAACAATAATTAAAATGAAGCAATCCTTCCAATATCTTTTAGTCGATATGTGAAACTCTCTAGCTGGAGGTCAAGGAGTCAACTGGTATAGCCGAATTTCTAAAATGGCTGGATAATTTTACGATTTTATTCATAACTCTGACAGTTAATACCACTGGTTTTATAGTATTTACTGAATCAGGAAGGAATTTTTATCTCCACTTTGGTACTGCACTATCAGCCGACTGTATCATGAAGTTTATGGCTGAAGACAGCCATAATCTCCTTTTAGACAATCTCTTTTTAAGATCAAAATAAAACCCCTTCTCTTGGTCTTTTCTTATATCTCATGTGCTCCCGCCTCTTGAGCATCTCTGCTCTCCATTGGGCTTCCTTCAGGATTTCCATGGTTTTCTTGTACTGGAGAGCTCCACACTAGACACAGCGCTCCAGATGTGGTCTCACAAGTGATGAATAGGGGGGGAAAAATCACTCCTCTAAATCTGATGGCTGCACACTTGCAATACAGACAGGTGTATGGTTGGCACATTCTCACAACACATTCTCCACCAGTTCCTGACTCTCAAAGCCATCTTCCAATGGTTCAGCACCTCATCTATATTTGCTGTTCTTGAACCTTACGAGGTTGTAGTCAGCCCACTTATTCTGTTCAGCTGTCTTATACCCTGTTGAGCAACCCTGTCCCAGCACTTATCAGTCGTGCATCACTCTTCAAACTTTCAGTTGGTGCATTTCATTCCATCATCCTGGTCTTTCATAAGGATATTAAATGATACAAGCATGATATGAGCTTTGGATTTACCAAATCCACTTTTCTTAGGATCTTCCCAAGCAAATGCTTGAACAAATGAAGATCCTAAAAGGCAGCCAAAAATCATAAGCAAGAGTAATAATTTCAAGAACTGACCAAAAAAGTATTATACTTAAGATACAAAAAAGATGTATAGATGCACAACCGGGGAAGCAGAAGGAAGAAGTATCTAATCAGGAATTTCACAGTTAAGGATTTGAACATGTTACAGTGTACATAATGTCCCTCAGTGAGCCAGTGTTACGAAAGGTACATTGTGAGTGCTGTGTTTCTGTAAGATCTTTGCAGCACCAGTGAAGGCCCAGGAATCTCAGCTGCGGGCTAGGGAGAAAAAATCAATCAGGTTTTCTACTTTTATTGACCTAGGAACAAAGGAATTGCTGTAACATGCTACAGGAAAGGTTTGCTTAGCACAGTATTTCTTAGCTGTCAATGAGTAAGGTAAGGAAAAACCTATAGTGACACAAAATATTAGAATATTTTGAGAAAGGCTTTTTTTTTTTTCTCCCAGGCAGCTAAATGTGGCCTTTATATTCCCAGATATAATACCGGAGTTCTTAACTTTTAAGCTAGATGTACTTGTAAACTGTAATTTCTTTAATGCTATAAATTCTGTAACTTCTCAAGAATCCTTCTTTTTTATATAGTGAAAGAAGTTATCGATTAATTGCAAATAGCTTATTTTAATTATTTCACATTTATTACTCTATAATGCTTTTGTTACTGAATTGCTTTAATCTTTTATATGCCTTTTCTTCTGCAAAACCCAGTACCATAATTCTTCATATTAAGGCAGTGCATTGCTTCTCTGAAACAGCACTTCATGATGGCAGGATTCCTCTTACTAAATTACCTGTTAGAGTTGCTGTGGAAGTAATTACAGCTGGAGCATCTTCAGTTCCTCTTATAAGGCTTTCCAAGGCTGTGACTATTTTCTCTCATTGGACTTTCTCTATAACATCCCACTTTAATTGCGGTAGCTAAACAAAATGCTCTATTCAAGAAAATGGGTTTAGTTCATCTAAGTGATGGGTCTGTATATTTTTGCCCATTATTGGAAACGAAGTAAACATTTCTCAGGGAAAGAAGCTTTTCCTCCTTATCAAGTCTGTAAGTGAAAAAGGAAGGAGAAAAGAAAAAGCAATATTAAGGAAAACCGGATGACCAAAATAAGGTATATTGTATGCTGATGTAGGTCAATGCAGTTCTTGGTGGAATAATATATAAACATCAGAGAGTTATCGCTATATTCCCTGTATTTTTCAAAAAATTTAGCTCATTGGAGAAACCAACAAAAGAATCTCATTACAGAAAGTTACTTCTTCAGGCCTTAAGTCTGAGAACCACTGAGAGAGTAACCGAAGAACACAAGTTGTGTGTTTACAGTTGATACTGCTTCTAAATCCTTTAGTTCAGGACTGCCCCCATAATCCAAAGGATTACAGTCTGAGGAGTAATGGACTCAGACTTTATACATGCTGGCAGATTTTCATTTAAACATAAACCTTTCCTATCTCTGTTTCAGACTGTAGAGCAAATATGTGGATTGAAGACAGAGATCGAACATTTTTTCCTAGTAATGATTTTGGATTTTTTTTTTTCTTTTTTAATTTAGGAAGATAAATAAGATGTTTTCTGGACTTTTCTTCTGACTGTGATTTAATGAAATAACTTATATATCTCAGATACATGGATTTAAAGATTTTCTTGAACATGTAGCCATTGCAATTTTTGTTGCTGAAGTTTTTTTCCTTTGTTTTACAGAGAAGGTTGGTCTGATGATTACTGGGTTTTGTTTGTAGAAGAAATTACTGTTTAAAAAACAGAAATAATGTTCTTTTTTCTATGACTGTGCTTCATTGTGACATATCTTCAGGGATACGAAGAGAAGCTCCACTGCTTTGCTGAATCAAGACCAAGGGATCTTGGGCTTTTACTTACCAAGTAACTCGAGAAATTTAATTCATATGATTCTTATTAGATAATAACTATAATGATTACAGTTGTTTCTTGTGAAGTGATCTGACCAAGAATAGTTTTCTTTCCAAAATAAAACACTCTGAAGTGAGGCTGAACCTTTGAGTCAAAGCTGAGGCAATCTATCACATAGGTTAGTTTACATCTCTGGAGGACAAAGCCTATTTATTACTTAAACATGAAGGCATAATGATAGTGATTTGTTACAGCTAGACAGCAGTGATGCATTATTACCTTCTATGTATCTTAACTTTTTATGGAAAGCTCAATGTTAATAGTTAATTTGTAATTCATAAGAAACGAATGTAAGTCAGACTGAAAACGTTCCACTAACCAGTTCTGCAAAAAGTGAAGTTTCACAAGTTGTCATTTTTTTCCCCTAGAAGAAGAGCCAAAGTTTATTACCATTTGTTACTGAAACAATTTGATATTTATTTCAAAAGGTCAAGTAAGAATGCTGTGTTATGGCATAGAAATTGGAATAATGGTGAAAAGGAGTATTAAGTGATTTATAGTACACTGTAAAATTGTATGTCTATAATGTCTGAATACTTAGATTATGTTGCAAGAAAAAACAACCAGTTTGAAAGCCAATATCAATTAGATAAGTGAAAAGTATAATTGTTTTTTTCCTTGTATTATCACACTGACCTGATAGAGTGAAAAACCACTCAACATGACTTACCTCTCCGTAATTCTGTTTACTTTTTACTTCAGCTTTGTAAAATTGTATGTCTATAATGTCTGAATACTTAGATTATGTTGCAAGAAAAAACAACCAGTTTGAAAGCCAATATCAATTAGATAAGTGAAAAGTATAATTGTTTTTTTCCTTGTATTATCACACTGACCTGATAGAGTGAAAAACCACTCAACATGACTTACCTCTCCGTAATTCTGTTTACTTTTTACTTCAGCTTTGAGAAAATTCAGTATCAATTAGATAAGTGAAAAGTATCATTTATTTTTTTTCTTTGTATTATTGAGGTATCGCACTGACCTGATAAAGTGAAAAACCACTCAGCATGACTTACCTCTCCGTAATACTGTTTACTTTTTACTTCAGCTTTGAGAAAATTCAGCTTGATTTTATATTTTTCTATAAACACAACAAAACAAATGTTTTAGGCACCTAATTTGTGTTTGCTTGGAACATGTTGTTTCAAAGGAGCCTGTTGATAGTCCGAGTACTGAATTTTCTTGAAATCAAAACTTTCAGTGTCTTTCTGCTGAAATTAAGTACTCCAAATAATTTCAAATGGCTTGCCTTATATTTTGTCTGTTTGATGCAGTTTCATTGTTAGCATAATATTCATTACTTTATGTAATCATCTTTTTCCTTAAACTCAGCTAAAACACAGAAACATTTCCAGAAACTTCAGAGATGTAAGGTAAGCTCCTGACATATTGTGCTGGTTTCAGGCAGGAACGAACTGCTCTCCTACAGAAAGCTGGGTGGATTGCAGTGGCCATGAGACCTTGTTTGATTCCATGATACATCAGTCCTCAATATGTCTCACTTAGGAATTTCTAAGAGCTCCCAGAAGTTTCTGATCAGGATTGTGCTTCCCTCTGTCAATTAGTCAAGGCATTGCTAAAAGTTCTTGCTTCTGTTCTTCTGAGACACTTTTTTCATGTAAGTCATAGGAACATAATACTGTTAAAATGTTTCTTTTTTCCCCTTTTTTTTTTGTTTTCTCCACACACCTCCCCCCCATCTCTTCTGAAGACATTTTAAATTAGTCTGATATATATAAGATGAAATAAGCTAAGGCTTGTGTAAGGCTTGGGGTGAGTCCATAGCAATGCAGGAGAGCTTTGCCACCAGCCAGTGCTGGTAGGGAATGGAGATCCACTTTACAGCCTATGGCACCTTCCAAGAAATTCATACCTGTTGCATACTTCTGCAGATCTGTTACTATCAATTACCATTACCCGCAAAGGGTATCAAACAGAATTATAATTTTCTATACTACTTTCTCTGCTTCTAAAGACCACCTGGACCAAAGTTTTACTTATCAGCTAAAAATACTGATGACTAGCAGATTGCCTAGGGATTATAGAGTTGATATTTCACTAGCGTGGCAAATTCAAATTCTAGTTCATTTCTCTCAAAAGCAGGCTTGGCACAGGAGAGGTCGTTTCTTTTACTCTGGCTCTCCTGTTCTTTAATTTGAAGATGAATATCATTAAGAGCCTCTTGCAAAGACACATTGTTGTCTGCTATGTTATAAAATAATTATTGTAATTAATTGAGACAAAATGTTTCAATAATATAGTCCATTTCCAAGAATGGATTCTCATTTAGGATGGTGTAAATAATTCAAGTGTAAGTTCGTTCACCTTTATTTTCACTCTAACAACAGATTTCTACTGCTGATTTTTTTTTTCTGCTAAGTCAATAAAAACTCTTACAAAATGTCTCCTACCTAGATAGGTACCTATTAAGTGGCTATTGACCAAAAAAAAAAAAAAAATCAGAATTTTTGCACTGCTTTAGTTATTGTGTGTTCTTTTAGGTATTTTGTTTTTCATTATAATTATTATCACTGCCAACAAAATGGTAAATAGGGAGAGCAAAGTGTTAATTCATGTTCCTCAAATCACCAAAAACTTTTCAGATCTTCCAGGTTTGTATGTACATCCCTGATATAAATCCATAGACACTATGCTGTCCTGAACCTGTGCTATGGATTCAAATATTTCCAAACCTATTGTTGACTCATGAGAGGTTATCATTACACATGACTATATTTCCTCTTATTTCTCCTTTTTCCCTAATTCATTAAAAAGGGGGCAGGGAGAGAGGGAGGAAATTTCACATGCTCAATTTGCACTGAATGAAAATATGAGGATTATTATAAAAGGTACAAGAGTTAATGTTGCTTTTATCAAAGGCCAACACACTCAACTGTGGAGACACCAGAGATATACCAATTACCTGTAGTGACTGGGTAAGTGGGAGGTAGACAGCAGAAGAAAAAATTCCAAATTTGGGGTAATTACATTCACTCTGGGCAACATGGTGCAGACCATGAAAAAATGAAAAAAATACTTAGGATTGCCTAGAGAATCTTGACAAAGTACAGTCATATCTTAAAAATTCAAAACTCTGCTGTGTTCAACTGGCCTAGCTGACTAAGAAACCAGTTCACCAGCCTGTTTTGCTCCTGGAGAAAACAAAATCCTTCTGGTAGTTACAATGCTTTATGTAACTGCATCTAGAGAAATAACAGATTCTGTCAATTGGTGTTCTGGGAGGAAAGCCTTGCAAAATATGAATGGAATGGTGCAACTTCTGTTTATAGATCTGTTGGTATGTGCTATTTAGGAAAAAAAAAAAAACAAACCCAAACAAACATACTAAAAGTCTGATGAAACTATCTAGAAATACCCGAAAGGACCCATTTTATTCTAAAAGATAGATGTAGATGGCTACACAATTCTAAAGGATGATGCAACCCCCAAGCTTGTCCTTAAAACAGTTGAAACTGCCCATACAAGCCTGCTTTTTGTTGGTGGGGTTTTTTGTTGTTGCTTTTCCCCCTCACCCCCCCCCAAATCACATTTTCTACTTCTAATCATATTTCCATTAAATCAGTAAAACTGCAAACTCACTCAGCTCTGAAGTGCAGGCCTGCATGTTTACCTTGAACAGAGTACGCATAGGTCAGTCTTCCCCACTGTATGATATGCCCCTTGAGCAGGCTTAGTTCCACTTGAGCAACCCTGTTCAATTACATTGCTCAAAACAGACTCAATTTGTCATGCAAGATTTCACTTTTCTTGAAAGTACAGAGGACTTTCTCTCAATTTTGATAAATTTCTTTGCCCTTTTGTGAGTAACCCCTGAGGCTTCTATGTGCACAGCTTCTTTTTGACTGCTGTTATCTCGTGGGGTAGAGAAGCGTGTCCAGGCATTAGGGACAGTGATTTAACATTTTCACACAAGTTAAACTGACTTCCAAGTGAATTGTGCTCTACTGATATTGCAAATGGTCACCTAGAAGTCGTAGGCATTAGTCTTCCATTCTTGAAGGGGAAGAGTGGAAATCTCTAATGGGTTGAACAGGGTTTTTTTAATGTCTAGTAATACACACAAAATTCTGTTGGTTGAACAAGATATGCTTTCCCCCTTTATTTCTCCTTGATAGTCACTTTCCATAACAAGTATATTAAATCATGTGGGTTTTTATCTTGTGATTTTTCTAACTAAAACCTCTTAACCTTATATTGTAACTTATGGTATATAGTTGAAAACTTAATTTTCAATAATGAAAAGTATTTATCTCACATTTATATAGTGTTGGAAATTTCTAAAAGGATTTTATAAGCCTGAATAGATGCACAGGTATTAAATGAAAGCATTTTAACTGCCACTGAACTGTTATCTGAGGTTAAACAGGCAGCTTGCTTCTTAACCTGATAGGGTTATTGCAAAGGCTTTCCATGGTGTTGAGTCCAAAAGAGGAAAAACAAAATAGGATATCACCAACAAAGGGGAATTTCAGAAAATTAGCACACAATATAAAATTATATAGTTAAATATATATAGTTGAAAACATATAGTTGAATTTACCTTAATGTCTCTCATAGGTAAGTGTGTGGTTCACACACGTCTTGCTTTAGTGCAGATATTCTCTTCCACTCTCTAGGCTACCCCCACAGTATGGCCTCTTCTTCAGCAGATGCTTTCATGGAACTCCTGCCTGCTTCAGTCGTACTTTTACACTGGTTTCTTGTATTCGGTTTCATAAATCAGAGCTTGAACCTCTTCTGAAGGGTTCTCTGCTTCATGGCAGGGCAACGTGATTACCGAAACCACCTTAAAATAGAAATTCATGTCTGTGTTCTAAATTTTGCAAAATGTAATCAAAATATTTAAGTTCTGACAGTTCAGGTATTATAGTCTTGATGGTGTTATATAAATGTCAAAAGGTACAAAACTGGATGTACTTAGATCACATGTAAATGTTTATTGCACCATTTTCTTTATATTCTGGTTTCCCAGTAAGCATGTAGGACACAACACATCAAATTAGTGAAAAAATATATTCCTTTAATACATGAAATCAGTGAAAATTCCATGTATTTTAAAATCACTTACTTAGATATTATTTTTATTGGAATTACCAAAATACACACTTAAGAATTCATATACAGACCCTTGCTTTGGACTGAATCTCTCACCATAAAAATAAAATTCCCTATGCATTGGTTATTTATTTTCTTTATAAAAACTGTACTAAAAATTTCTTTTCTGGTCAATTCCAAAGCTCACTCTCGTCAGGACTCAAGATTTCTTTGGACCCCAGAAAGACATCTAGAACAGGACTGGCACCACTGCCTACATTTTTTTCTGCCCTGATATCTATACTGGTATCAACTCTACACAGCAGCCCCCTTTCCACACTGCATGCCTCCCCTTCAGAAGTCTGCTCTTTGTCTCTTGGCACGGCTGACCATAAAAGGAAAATCTGCTAACTTTCCTTTTTGACAGTTTGTCAAAAGGCACATTAAAAAATAATTGGAGAGAAAGCACACAGATTTTTAAAATATATTGAGTAATTTTTCTGCAATGCTTGACTGGGCAAGTTACAAGACACCTTTCTCTCTGTTCTGAACAAGACAGAACTGCTGCTTTAACAAAAGAAATATTACTGTCTCACACATACTAAACTCTTGGGCTTTACTGTTGTTGGCCTTTGATTTAACAGCAAAGTCAACAGGTAAAATAGCCTAACATTTTCAGGTCAGCCTTTGTGTTTTGTTTGCCTTTTTTAAAAGTAAGACTTTTCACACTGTTCTTTGGCTATGCAAAAGATGACCAAAATAATATAGAAAAAAGCCTTTAAAACTAGCTGGTACTTGAAAAATATTTGTAAAATGAGATATTATAAAATTATTTGGGTTTGGAGCAAAACATATTCAAATACACTACTCAGGTTTCTTGGTGGGGGGAGATGTACTGTAGGAAGAAAGAGACCTTCATTCATTGTATAGAACAGTCTCTAACAAAAACTACTAGGAAAAAGCAAAACCAACAAGCCAACCAAGGAAAATGCCTTTACAGCAAAAGAACTATAATGATTTATATCCACTGAGAATTTGGACGAATACTGCCATTAGAAATAGGAGGATATATTAGCTCTGATAATCATGACACCAACATAAACAGTCTGGGCCTTCTTTCACAAGGATTTAGGAATATTTTCATCTGATTCCTTTTCATTTCTCATTATCATTAATAATCAAAATGGGCCTAAATATTTTGACATCAGAACACAGTAATCAGATGATTTTCCAATGTGCATTTAAATACTTGGCAATGTAAGGGAGTGTGGCATAAAGCATAACAAATGTGTAGATTCAAATCATCCTTGTCCTTGACACAAAAGATGTTACTTCTTTTCTGGCTCCACTGCAAAACAAATTTTGGGATGGATCTGTGAAAGATCTCTGTTCTACTTAATGAACTACAAATCAGGATGTTATATAAAATGCCATTTTATTTCTTCCTCTTGAAATAAAACTTTGCATTAATGTGTTACATTCAATACACTTATAATGTGTTCTTAAGTAAATTAATTTTTTTTGTTTGAAGAACTAATACAAGTCATGAGAAGGAAAAAACCCAAACTTCAGTTTCTAATTATGGAATATAATGCAAATTCAAAGAAAATGTAAGTTACATGATATCATGATAACATAATTCTACAGAAACTTCTGTAGAAGTTTTCTTCACTTTGGAATTCTTCATTACATTTAACTAATCATCTTTAGATGGCTAAGGTATTTATTTTTCTATTAACTTATCAAAACCCCATAGCAACAACACTGTTCTGTCTGGAATCTTTTGGGGACAAAATTAACTTTAGTGTGCATATAACTTAAATTATAAGATCAAATCCAAAACACCTGTGTAATCGATTTTGTGGACTGATGACTGTATCTAAGTTGGTACCTGAAATATTGTAGGCTCATGCTGTCCCCTGAAAGAAATGGAACACAGAGTCCAACAGATTTCAGAAAGTTATTAGTACACCACACTACACACACAAGCTAAGCTTTGGGACCAACCTCTCTGCCTATCAGAAAGGTGAAAATGTCTTCCAAGTTCAATTCATTGGCTTAGTATTTCATATCAGATGGTTTTCTTTCAAATTTACTTGATGTTCTCCATACGTTACTTGATTACTCACTTTTGATTAACCAAATTAATGTTCCAGGTTAAAAGTCAACATACAGTGTCTGAAACTAAGGAATAAATAAGGAATAAATCTGTCTTTGATTTCTTATTGTGTGCTTAGAATTTTGACATATTCAGTAATCCTGGACTTTCTGTCATACAGAGGATTCTCTCTTGCTGAATGTAGGAAACCTTTCTGCCTGCATGATAAAGGAAGAGAAGGAAGATACAGTGGGAGAATTGGCAATGTAGACTTGTGGTTTATCAGTGATCCTTGTGTAAGCCTTGCAGACAAAGATAAATGTAATTTAAAGGCCAACATTAACCAAAGTCCTGACTTATGTTGCTGTGTTTGGCACACTTACAGCCTCAGTGATATTCAAGACTCATTCTGAATAGTTTTACTTGTTCACTCCAGAGCAAGACAGAAAAATGTGCTTTTTCCC
>NW_010258446.1:15648-20105 GCF_000690775.1 Eurypyga helias
CACAAATTCAAAAAACTATCATAATTCAAAAAAAAGTTGGCAATACAGTTCTCAATACTTATTCATTGTCTTCTCTTTTGGTACAGATATTTCTCATCCAGTGTCTTAAACTTTGAAAGACATTATGATTGATTAATTAATTTATTTATAATAGTGCCTAAATTATTTATCTGGCCTGTATCTATATGCTACTGAAAAGGCAATCAGTTATTAAACAAGTTCAATCAATTTTTTCAGGGATAAATGTCACAGGAGCATAGGGAGAATATTAATCCAGACACTTCTCAGTTGTGTGCACTGATAGGATGAGAGACAAAAGAGACTAGTAGGAACACAGTTGAATAGAACTTAATTATTTAAGGAATATATTTAAGTAATTATTTTTTTTTCTTTTTTTTGTTACTTTAAAAGATGGCCAAACATTGGAAAAGGTTACCCAGAAATGTTTTGGAATCTCCCTCACTAAATATTTTCAGAATTTAACTGATCCTATCTAAGAGCAACCTGACCTAGTTTGACCTGCTTTGAAAAGGATATTGGGCTATATGACCTTTAAAGCTTTTTTCCAACCTCAATTGTCCAATGATTTAGTGATACACATATGACTCAGAATAAGTTATGTGTGCTAGTTTACATTTTATAGTACATTTAAAAATATTATAAAGATATTTTCCTAGTAGCAAACTATTATGCATGAAATATTAATCAAATATATTATTAGATGGGAAAAGAACATAAATGCTTTCTGTCAGGTTAAGTTCTACCTTTTCTCATATGTATGCAAACAATAACTCTTTCAGGGTCTTGAACTACTGAAATAATTGATACAAGTCTGAAAAGATCACTGGAGGAACTTCAGCTGCTTCTGGGTATGTCTGTAAACTCTGCCTAGCCTGTTTTTTTTTCTATTTTAGATCTTACAACAAGGCTAAACTGATATCCAAAATTGTGAAGCTTACTTACAAAATGAAAGCAGATACCTTGAAATCAATTTTTACTACATAATAGAACTAGAAAAATTTTGTTGTCTTCTGTTTATAAGTATTTACTTTTTAAAAAAATAATGACATCAGAATTATCTTCATACCTCATGAAGGATCAACAAATGCAACAAAAGTAGTTCAGATGAACTACTTGAGGAACTATATTGGACAGTTTAACTAGAATTGAAAATTCTCAACTGAAAATCAGTTCATTTGTATTCAAAGATTTCAATTTTTTTATCATCTGGGACTGAAAAGAATTCCAGAATTTGAAAGACTCTAGCTGCACATAGATTTATATTGTGAAAGCTGGGAAGGGTACTTAAAAGACTGGAAATTGGAACAACACTACACTGGGCTGTGATTTGGCTTTGGGGAATTAAAAGACCAACCTTCCCTAAAGTGCTTAGACAAGAACTGTGGAGTCTTTACAGGTATCAGGGGAAGGCCTTCTATTGCCTCCTGTAAACTGAAGGGTTTATTTTGCCTACACAAGACTAATAAATTCCAAAGGGAATAATTACAAATAACCTGAAATTCAGCAACTACAGATGTTTACGTTCAAAGCTCTTACAGCTATTATTGTCCAAGTTTAAAGTGCATTCTCTATGCATGTGAACATTTTTAATTAAAAGATTCCTGTGTGTGCATACATGACCAGAAGCTGCCTCCTAAATTTAGCAAAATTATATTTTAAAGGAATAGTTAATATTGAATAAGATACTGTTTTGAATCTCCTGCAGGATGCTAGTGGCCTAAAATCTTTCAATACTTCAGCGATGTTTGATGGCTTTTTTTGGATTGAGCAGATGGCCTTAATTTCCTGTGAACAGATGTTTTCCATCTACCTAGTGAGACACATAAAACCCATGTTAAAACCTAAGTGATCTATTTTTCATTTTATTTTAGTCAGGGAAACAGAATTTAATTCCTTTTTCCACCAGGTGTTGGTGCTGTCATGACCATGACATTTTTTGTTATTGGCTCTAAGTATAGAACAGGTCTGAGTTTTCCAAAGCTGTTGTTTTAAAGAATTCCAATATTTTTTGCAAACAATAAAACCACCTGCAAGAAGATTTTAAGTTTCTTCCTGATGCATAAACGGTCCCTAATTCTGAAAGTACAACATAGACAGAAAGGCTGAATTTACTACAGAATACCCCCTTATTTATTGAAGAGAGGTATTTTTAGTCTCAGATACTTATAAAAATAATTTATTCTGGGAAATCAGTAGAAGTCCTCAGTATTGGCTTCTGTCCACGTCAAAGTGAAAAGTGTTAAGACAACAGTATGCATTTATGGGTAATAATTTTTCCAAGAAATATCGAAGTGGTTCCTGAAATTGAGAAGACAATCTGAACTGCAGGTGAATTGGCACTTTCTCAACTTCTAGAAATCTAAAAATTAAATGCACTTTAGTTTTTCTAAGTGTGTCTTCTATTCAGTGTTTCTATGTAAGATTTTCTTGAGAACTAAAGGAAAGATGAAACCAGACTGAAAATGCCTGGGAATAGGGCTGGAGATGCTCTCACCTTTGGTTACTACATGGTTGACCTACATCATATCAACAGAAAGTCCATTTTTTCTCATGGTGAGCAAGCCTGACTGGAATGTGAGATACAAAAACAAAAGTCACTTTCCCTATCTGTCTTGACAGGTTAGGAGGCGTGTCAAAATTGGATGAAACAGTTTATGGCAGCTTCAGAACTGTCCAAAATAATCAAGGAGATATAACTCCATTACCCTCAGATGATTAAAACCAGCCCTTACAGAACTGTGTTGAGGTATCCTAGAGATGCTTCAGGGTAATTGCTCCACTACTCAGTTAAGTCTTTGGCAGTGCCTTAACTGCATCTCTTTTGCATGCCTATTTACAGTAAAGAGCAGGTCCCAGTTTTCAGAGGATCCCATCATCTTTTGCCTTCTCTCATATTCTTTCAGTCTTGAGTTTCTCACCTACATGAGATGAAGGCAATTTGATTCTAGGAGACAGAGGTTTAAGCAATAAATATTAGTGTCTGCTGTATTTGAAGAAAAATGGCATGACTTTGGCACCGAAGTGGAACTTCACTTTCTAGATGGTTTATGTTTTGAGTAGAAAGAACAGTGCCAGTTCACTGCACCTCCAAACTTTCTTTACACCTCATCCTTCTTGTCCTGACTTCCTCATTGTAAGTCTGAAAATAATTGTTTTCACCTAATTTGATCTAGTTTCCATCATCCCAGTTTTTGTACAGTCTCTTTCTTTGTCATAGCTCTAAGGATCTCACATTCACAGCCAACCTACTTGGCTTTCATAATTCCTGTTCTGTTAGAGGATACTTCACATGTCATTCTGCAACATTTATTCCCCAGGTAATCCCAATTCTCTACCTCTTTAAATCACTGGTTTTAAAGTCCCATTCTTTCCTAATCCACTTACCACTACCTTTCTTATTCAGAGCCTGTTACATGTTTTTTGAACATGATGTAACTGTACATCCATATAAAAAAAACCAACCCTTTTAAAATAATAGAAGGAATGGTCCAATAGTGGTTGCATTGCAAAATCTGTTTGTATATAAATGGAGTAACATATTTACCTTGTTAAATTTATCTGTGTACATCTATTACATATACATTTTAAATTAAATGTTATATATACATATATGTATTTAATATTACAAATTATATGGTTTTACCACCTGTATTATTTCAAGAATTACCTATAGAAAGCAAAAGTATTTTGATAATATTAGACTTCATAATTTCACATTACATAAGAAGAGTCAATGAACTGTGTCTTGTAGATGAAACACAACATTCTGACAGTTCCAGTTAAAGACTATGGGTGGTGTGTTTTTCTGTTAATATTAATGCCACCAAATTAAAACCAAATGTTTGGAAGAAAGGATAAATCAAGATAAAAATCACACCAAATACTGAATAGTACTGTTTGGTTTTTAAGGTGTAAAATTAATGCAAGATTAAAGTAATTTTGACATACCAAAACTGCAGGCTCCATTTTTTATGTACTTTATGAAAACGATGAAATCAAAATAAATGGCTGTGAACAGTGTGTTGCCATTACTGTAATAACTATGAGATCAGCTACATTTACCACCCTGTTATTTTAAAAAGGAATAGTTAACAGGGATGGAAGGTTGGAAAAGAAAAACTGCTTAAGACCTCAGAATTGCCAAATGGTATAAGCAACATTTTCAGTATAGATGTGGTGGTGTTTTTCCTCGAAATTGCTCTTTTGCTGATTTCCATTTTAAAATTTGTGTGACTGATTTTTTTCAGTATTCAATATGTTCAATAGACATTCACTGTGAAGTCCAAAAAAGTAATAAAAGCACTTGAAGTGTAGTAAAACCAAGGACTAACCATTTTGTTTAGGTCTCACTTGCAATACACGTTCTTAAATTACACAAATACAAAACATTTTCAAAAATTCCACAGATGGCACAGAATAATTTATAATATTTATAA